>NW_017141571.1:1895-5074 GCF_001652005.2 Ceratina calcarata
ATGTTATGGATTAAATCAGGAAAATTCAAAATTCAGAAGTTTTCAGGGAGCGACATTTTCTTCTGGACACAAAGAAACTAATGTGGCCATAGAGGGTTAATAGATCTGTTCTCGACAGAATTTTTTGTAAACAATTCGATGTACATATCTATATCCACCCGGGTATTCAGCGTCCATAATTCAAATCCGAATTACTGGTGCTCTAAAGCTTTCGAAAGTTGCTTATAGCTGATGCGAAATCGCAGCGCAAGCGATGAATTGAAAGGAATATGGACAACGGGGATCGTTGTTCTTCCGGATGAGAATGAAAATCGTTTTAAACTGGGGTGAAAGTTTTTTAATTCCGCGCGTGAGAGAATCGTGTTGGCTGGCTTGGCCGTTGGATTTTCATTAACAGAAACTACCATAAACCTGCCCCGGTCACAGACGGTCATTGTGTAGACCCACGAAGTATTTTTACGTCACCCGGTATGCACGTGTTGGCGAACACCGTGACCCCTATTACATGACATCACGACTACAAGCGTAAGTAGTAATGAGTGTTAGTACAATAAGGCGGAATTAAATATGGAAGCATTTCAAAGAATGAAGATACCATTGGTGATCTGGTCTAAATGTTTATAATACCTTACCAGTCTTCTCATCTCGTCATTTGTTAAGTGAAAAAGTTAGTTGTCCTGTTTTGTTCAGTTTTTATTCATTCTCCAGTTTAGTAATATGATCTGTCGAAGAGATCAGTTTAGCTTCTATACAGGATGTCCCAGAACTAGTGTTAGGTCTTCAAATGGGAAGGAGCTGAAGTGATTTTAAACAATTTGTTCCTTTACAAAAAAGTTGTCCAATGCGTGGTTGTCGAGCTATTAACAAAAAACTGGGACCAATCAGAGCGCTCGTATAGCGGACACACAGGGGAGCGACAACTGCCTTCCGCACTGCCGCACCACGTCGTATACCACGCTCGTGACGAAAAGTAGGATTAAAACAGAAGGTACATGTAAGATCAATTAAGAAATTGTTTAAATATTACAGAAAACAAATCAATTTAGTCGTTAGTTACATTCGTTGAGTAAATGTAACATACTCAATGAAATAGCTAACAACTTTATAAATTACAGAGTAGCTAAAATTATAAAAAATGGAAACACAATTAGAGTTGAACTTCAGCGTTCGTCTTTACATGTAAGAGTAACTAAATATNCAATTGAAGAACCTCTATCTCTACTAAAGACCTCCTACCTCTGATTTTATTCGAAAGTAGGTGACAGTGGATTACGTAGAACGACTTCAGCTATTCTTGAAGAATCGTCGGGCTTCCACGTGGGTTTTATGAAATCTCGCGGGTTGAAAGGTACCACAGATAGAGATGCGGGCTTTCTTGACCTCGTAAAAAGGAAACGACAGCGCGGGCGAGGAGAAAAGAAGCCGCCTCCACGAAATTATTCTTCTTTCGAGAATAGCAGGTGCGGATTCGCGAGTGCGATCTACCGTGACGAGTCACGCCCCTCCGTTTCAACAGAATCGACGAGAATTTCTAAGAAATATCCCTTCTCCCCAAGGGACAGACCCTGTGATCTAAGGTCTCCGATTCTAAGATTTAAGTGTATTGAGACGAGAATATTAACGGAAGGACATAAAACGATCCAGTATTTGCAAAAGATTTTAATAATCAGTGTCAAGATTCATTAACATCATTGTAGGAGCGAAATAACGGTTAAGAAAGTTCGAGAATAGCCAAGACGGTCGTACTCGCCAAAAAAGAAACTTAAACAGTCGTGCAAACAACAGCGGACCTCTCCCTCGTTCCGGCCGGCGTTTCGAGCTTGCGCAGTTAACCTATTCGCTCTGCTGGCCAGTGGGCCCCTTTGAAGCACCCAGCTTTTACATGCTTTTCCCTATACCTCGCAACTCGCAACTGCACATTTCGGCCCTGCCTTTCCGTGCCGGTGGCCGTGCCGGCAGACAGTGGGAAACGCGCTTTATAGCTACGGGCCTGCTTCGACGTACCGACGTGTATCCATCGACTGCGATCAGCTGTCAGTCATACGACGATGCAAGTCGAGTTGTCTGATTCAGGTGCAAAAACGACCAATATTTATCTGTTAATAGCTAATTAATGAAGCCCGAAACGTAATTTCGTTACTTTTAATTTTTGTTTTATTTTGGGTCGTAGAATACGATCCTCAAATATTGCCCTCTAGTAGCTTTTCGAAATGTACGTTCATGTGGAAGTTAGTTCTGTCTCAAAATATTCCTAATAAGTAATTAATTAAAGCACCTAATGAGTTGATAAGATCATTATTTGAAAATTATTAGCAGCATATATTATATGCAGCATAATAGAGTAAAAATGTCCAAATAGAACACTTTATCTCTAACGCAAAATACTCATATTAATTGATACATGAACCAGGAAAACAGACTGTTTTTTATTCTTTTAAGTGTTTCATCAGACATCATATTATTTAATGATTTTATTAATCTTTCGCAACTTACATTTGTTTTAAATCAATAACTTGGTTGATAGAACGTTGCGTTTACTCCTGCTCGATTGCGCTCCAACTTTGCCTTTTGTATTACAACTAAGAAGAATAAAATAGAATCTCAGAGATAAGATGTTTGTTAAATATAAGACTTTTCTCAAGAAAAAGAATCTCGAAAGAGAAACGATGAAAAAGAATAACAGAGTACATGTTTCATAATTTTCAGGATTCATAATCTGCTTCAAGGTTCATAATTTTCGTCGGTGTTTCATGAATGCATTGCGCCTAGGTTTCGTCGTTGAATTCGACTCGGCATTATACGTGGGTAGAAACGTGGACGGAACGCGCTCATGAACATAATCACATTAAGGCTCCAACAAAGATGCTATGCTGCCTTGGATGCTTATTGTTCGCGGGAGCTAGTAACGGGTTGCATACACGAGCATGCTCGCGCTCCGATTGAATTGAAGCACGAAAGCGAAACGCGATCAGCAACATCGTAGTCCCGTAAAATTTCAATGCAATATACCTACGCGGCGGAACTCTCAAAATAAGTCTTAAGCTCATTAGAGATCCAGCAAGCGTTTCGTTTATTCATCGCAAGATTTTATTGATGAAAATAGGATCGCAAATTCTTACCCCGATGAAAAGAGAAAATGCAATATGTATTTATATTTTAGTTTCACTGTGTACTACAGT
>NW_017141572.1:0-335 GCF_001652005.2 Ceratina calcarata
TAGTCCTGTCTGTAAAACATAATTTTCAAATTAGAGTATGCAACTTGTTTGAAATAAATAATATTTAATTATTGAAACATAAAATAATTAACTTACTTTTGTATGATGAATTGTATTCCAATCATCCATATTGTTCAAAATTGTGTCGGATTGTTTAATGACAACATTAAATTCTTCACTTACAATATTTAAATTTTGGTCACTTATTAAACACGCAATTTCTAAGATTGTGTCTTTTTCTATATTGAGTCCTGTTAACTTGAAATAAAACAATTCAACATGATGCTTTGTTTGCTTCTATATAGAAAACTGTGTAATATTTTTATACTTACTTC
>NW_017141573.1:0-335 GCF_001652005.2 Ceratina calcarata
CCTGAACAACAATTTCCTTTGGCAAAATGCAGAATGGGGCTTGGTTACCGAGTTAATAACGAAAAACACGGACCAATCAGAGCGTTCAGTTGGCGCAAGCTCCGACTCGGAGCGGGAGCGTTTTCTCGGATCCGGCTTTCATCATGATCAAATTTCATTAATAATCCTATGGGAACGAGAAGCTGGTTATCCGCCGATGTCGATACAAAGAATGTTCTCCCGATCGTGTCGCGCCCTTCGAGCGTCGTGTAGTTCATGGGCCACATGAACAGTGAATGTGCAGTGAAGTTCATTTTGTGAATGAAAAACAATCGGCTCCTTTCGGAGACGTTTAA
>NW_017141574.1:0-335 GCF_001652005.2 Ceratina calcarata
ATCAATGATCCTTATTATTAATTCTCATTAATATGCATTTGTCTCGGCTACATTGGCTTTGGTTGGCTTTAGGACAGCTGTCTGGGAGCCATTGGAAAGCCGTGGTAGAGTCGATGGAAAGGTGCATGGAACTCTCGAAGCAGGTAGTTGACCCTAAATAGCAGGCAGTCTGAAGCCCCTGCCGATTAGGAGTTATGTCAGACATAAGCCCCTGAGGCCCCCTACGCGCTTCCCTACATCCTGTCCTAAAGACTATAACGGTGTCTTGTTTTCCTCAAGCACCTGAGGCGGAGGAGGAGGAGGCCGCCCTATTTATATTTTTAACACTAGAAAGA
>NW_017141575.1:0-335 GCF_001652005.2 Ceratina calcarata
TGTACGTAATCGTGAAATCCGTCAAGCGTGACTGTGCATGTTTTACGACCATGCTCAGATGTTTCTTTCTATCAACCAAAAACACTGTAGACCTATGTTTTATCATCTGACAGCGTTCATCAATTGCTACCAGATTACGTTTTTCATTAGCCCATTTTCTAATTGCGAACACAAGTACACAATTCTGTTCGCTGCTAATTTTGTGAGAGTGTAAAAGAGTTACTGTTATGCTATATAGACTGCAGAAGCAAACTAAAATATTTATGATACTAATCTTACATAGCAATTTCCTTCATACTCTGAGTATTGCAATTTGCACTTAGTTAACTTTTATA
>NW_017141576.1:0-335 GCF_001652005.2 Ceratina calcarata
CATTTCCTTTTAGGAAGCTGCATACAGAAGATTACATTTTAAAAAGTAGTTTTTTGCTTTGGTTGACCTTAAGATAAGTGGAAGAAAATTTGGAACTTAGGTAACATCGTTTAGCTCAGAAGGACTGATGTGCTCCAGATGTTTTTACATCGGCTAGCAACAGCGTTGGGTCTCAAAAATATGATGTCATGCTCGTCGTAAATGATTAGTATGCTTTCCCTTGGTAAACTGCCCTCACGTCGTTATTTCGACAAAAATGCGGATTTTCCTGGACGACACGGGCGATCTTTTCGAAATCTTGGTATAGGACGTCTCGGCTGCGTTTTCCCGAGTCA
>NW_017141577.1:0-335 GCF_001652005.2 Ceratina calcarata
ATTACATTACACACGTAATGCAGTCTAGATATGCATTTACGTATTCCACGTAGCTGCACTTATGATCGGATGACATAAATCTAATAATACGCGTATTATTTTTATTTGGTAATTCTGCTTCATGCTTTCTTTTCATATTCCCAACTGAATTTCATTTTTATTTATACAGTAAGGAAAAATTGGATCCATGCAATCTTTACATGCATTCATCTTTCATTCGTTATTCTATAATTATTATAAAATTCGTATTAAGACTAGATTGCCAGATGTTGGGTACATAACTATTTTGCCTGAAATGAGTCAATTTAAGTTAAACATGAAAATTGAGGTTTTTA
>NW_017141578.1:0-335 GCF_001652005.2 Ceratina calcarata
CCCCCCCGCCGTGAACGTGACTAATAAAAAGCGGTAATAATAGCTGTTTGCCTCGCGTACTTACTTACCTATAACTCGCGACTACACTGTACCAACAATTCGCTTCCTCCAGCGCGATATTTCATCTCCCACGCTGGTAAAAGAATTTATTCAATTCTCCAAATCAATTACTAAATTGTACTCAACTTTACAGTAATGATACAAGAAATTTTACATCAAATCAACAATTATCAATTTTTTAAATCGTATATCAAATTATATACATATAAGTATTATATAAAATCGAGTTGAATATCAAAAGGTTTACTATATGTACATATTTATCACTATATGCA
>NW_017141579.1:0-335 GCF_001652005.2 Ceratina calcarata
ATTTTATTATTATTAGTTATATCGATTTCGAAGAAAGTGTACTGCAATTACAATACGATCAACCATGGACCTGATTCAATTTTCAACAGTAGAAGCTTTATTGATCAACCTGGCGATCGATGAGGAAGAAGTGAGCGAAGAAGAAGGAGAAGAAGTGGCAAAGCGGGAATGGGTTCATCCGCTTTGGCGGACTCGCGAAGATGAGGGAGAATTTGCGACTCTCTATAAGGGCCTCGTAGACGACGAGACGAAATTCTTCGAATATTTCCGCATGCTGAGGAGTGGATTCGAATTATTGCTATCGAAAATTGGACCGCACAACAAAAGGATACGAC
>NW_017141580.1:0-335 GCF_001652005.2 Ceratina calcarata
GAATTCCATAGCAAGGCAAGAAGACTATTGAGAAAAAAAATATGACATATCGACAGAAGTTGTAATGAAATGTAATTCAGAGCCGGGTCAACGAAACGATTGATTAGCTACTCGAAGCAGTGATTGAATGAAATGAATTGTGCTACGATAAGTACGGTGGGTGATTTTAGTGAGAGAAATTGCTGCAGGCAACCGAAATCTGGAAGTGCGAAAATATTTTCTCACTTGGAACACTATTTTAATTGTTAAGGACCCTGCCATAATTACGAACGAGGAGGGGTAACTGGAGGAAGCTAGTCGATTTACACTATACATATTATAAATACGGAAATATA
>NW_017141581.1:0-2829 GCF_001652005.2 Ceratina calcarata
TAAGTGCCAAAACATCCGTGACCTGTAATTATTTGTGTCATTCTAAATGTTAGCCTGCGATTCTTTCTATTTATCCATCTCTCAAAATGCGGAAGAATCGCGTTGATCGTCTTCTGTTCAGTTGCTAGTTTCGTAAGTTTCGTAAACCAGGTTGCGTATATCTCTCTCTTTCTTTTATCATTTAACTCCTTTTTAGCGGTATTGTCTAATTTATTTTTCTTTTTCAGATTGGCGGCTAATTGATAGTATTTTTTATATACTGCAATCATGATGTCAAATGGGGGCGATAAGGCTAATAGAAGAACAGTTTGGAGAGCCACTGTTCGGTAAGTTCTCGCAATTCTCGATGCCATGTTCTTCTGTGCTTGAAGGATTGCACTTATAATATTTTTGTTTTCTAAAATTGCTTCCGCCCATACCGGAGCTCCATAGAGCATGATGGAGTTCATGGAATTTATATAAAGTCTACGAACCTCCTCTCGAGGACCTCCCACGTTCGGAAGAATCTGTCGTAGACCATTAAATAGTCCTATTACTTTTGGAAGAATATATTCTATATGGTCAGAGAAGGTCAGTTGTTCATCTAGGATCACACCGAGATATTTAGTGACCTTCTGCATTTGGATTGTTACATTGTCAATTAACAGATTACATTTATCTATTGGTATTTTCATTTGTTTGTTATGATAGCATGTAATTATTGTTTTCGTGGTTGCTATTTTTAATCCCATGTTTTTAATCTTTTTAGTTATAATTCCGGCAGCAATTGTAGCACGGGTATGTACCTGACGAAAATTATTACCGAAGACAACAATAATTGTATCATCGGCATAACCAGTCAGCTCGGATTGAGGGGGAAGCAATGTTCTTAAGGCGTCGTCGTAGCCGATATTCCACAGGTGAGCAGCTAATGCTGACCCCTGTGGAACACCGGCACGTACAGGCCTTTCGGAGTACCTCCCATTACTATCTATGAACGCGACAGCTCGACCAATAAGATACGATTTAATTATTTTAATTAGGTACGGTGGAATGTTTTTATCTATCATACCGTTCACTATGGTTTTCCACGGCAATGAATTAAAAGCATTACTTATATCCAAACTAATTGTTATGGCAACCCCTCCTTTAGCAATAGTTTCATTAATTCTATTAGTTACTCTACTGATAGCATCAATTGTACTGCGATTTTTTCTGAAACCGAATTGCCATTTAGCTAAGTCATTCTTCGTATTACTAATATATTTCTCGATTCTCGTCGCGATTATTCGTTCAAAGACTTTACTAGTTTCATCTATAAGGCATATAGGCCTATATGCTGAAGGGTCATCAGGGGCCTTTCCTGGTTTTTTTAATAAAATCATTTTTGCTCTTTTCCAGATTGCAGGAAATTCGCCACTCATCAGGCATGCGTTTAATAGGGATAAAAAGTCTTCTTGAAGCAATTCAGCCGCTACACTGACAACTGGGCTGGGGATTCCGCAAGGGCCTGGAGCGGTTTTCTTGACTGTCATCTTCTCAATTGCACAGTTTAGTTCTTCGGAAGAAATAGCATATTCAGCTCGCCAGTCCGTGTTTATATCAAATTCATCTAGACCCGGAGCAGTCGGAAAAAGTGCATCTATGATGCTGTTTAACATCTCCTCGTCCATATTTTCAAGCGAAGCTGGTCCTCCTTTCTTTGACTTTCCAGAAGCCCATTTATAGGGTTTTCCCCAAGGATCATTGTCCAGGGTTGATAGGATTTCTTTCCATTTTGCTGTTTTAGCGTCCAAAATTGCGATTTTTAGTTGCTTTTTCGAATGTCTGTACTTAGTTTCTGCTTCTGTTAATAGGACAGTATTCGGCGATTTTTTCGCTTTCTCTTTTTGCCATTTCCTTCTATCTTTTAGACATTGTTTTCTTTTCTTTTCTAGGGATTCAGACCACCAGTCATTCTGTTTCTTAAATAATATTCTTTTATTTCTAGGCATAGACACATTGCACGCGCGCACTAGAATTGATTCGAAGTCGGAAATTCTTTTTTCTAGGTTGGATTCTTGCGTTTGTCTGCACATCGTATTCCAAGCATCCGCTATGATTGACGCTTGGCAGAGAGGTAAGTCAAGTTTTTTAACGCTCCATCTTGGGAACATTTTATATTCCATTTTTAATCTTTTAGCTGTATTATTACCTCTATTTTTTATTTTGAACGTTATGTACCGATGGTCCGATAATGTTTCCTGATCTTCAACCGTCCATTGATGAATATTTTTTATGGCAGCTTCATTGGCCCAAGTCAGGTCTACTATCGAGTTACCTTGAGGGCGCACACAGGTAAATGATGTTCCCTTGTTGCAAAGAAAAAAGTTGTTGCTTGTCATCCATGTTTTGAGTTCATTACCGCGCTGATTTGTTGTTTTAGACCCCCACCAGATATGGTGAGAGTTAAGATCTCCGCATATAATAATTGGTAAGTTATTCGCGAGTCTTTTCAGTTTCTTTTTAATATCCATGAGCCGGTTTTCGAAGGTTATGAAGTCCTCATTTGGAGGAAAATAGCATCCAACTAAGAGGCCGAATGTGGCTTTGATAATTACAAAGCCGTTTCCGTGCGCGACCATATTCACGTTTCCGAGGTGTGATAAGGAAGATGTCATAAGTGCGACTCTTTTCTCTGTATCGTAGACCCAGTTACAGTTTTTAGTATCGTACGGTTCCGAGACGATTGCAATGTCAATCTTTTTTTCGTTAATATATTTTAGCATCAACAGCTGAGCGGCAAGTGAATGATTTATGTTACATTGTAGTAAGTTAATTGTCATAATGCAACTACTTGACGAATTGATT
>NW_017141581.1:3271-5769 GCF_001652005.2 Ceratina calcarata
ATATATAGAACACTTGCAGTATGTACAAAATTAAAACTTGTTATTCGCTACTTTTCTTCTTAGTTGACGATAGAACTGAGAGATCCTCCGCTCTCTTGTTAACTTCACGAGACTTTGATTGCAAGGTACTTTCTTTACGTTTCCTGGTGGAATTTCCACTATTGTCTTTATTTTTATTTATTGTAGAGCCAGGTGGTAACTCGGGTATTAAACCTTTTAAATTTTTCTTGCTTATTTCATACTGTTTTAGGCTGCTACAAGCACGAGAACCCATTCGATGTTCTTTAGGGAGATTTGCGTCCTCACAAAGTCTGCATACTGGTGACTGGCTGCTGCATTGGCGTGCACTATGTTCGCTGCTTCCACATTTATAGCACCAGCCTTGTCTATCGGTTTCTTCCGTGCATTTATTTTTTGTGTGTCCATATTTCCAGCATTTGTAACACTGTATTGGTCTCTTTTCGATTTCTAGCACACGAGCTTCGGACCAGCCGATCATAACTGTGCTGCGTTGAATCAAAGCATGTGCAGTGTCCTCAGAGCATTTTAGCCAGACCGTACCTGTACCTTTCGCATTTTGGCGAACTTTCCCAATTTCATTTATTTGGCAGTTTTCAAGTACTTTTTTTAGTTCTTCTTTTATTTCATCTTCATTGACCGAGATATCAAGATTTGTTAAGAGGATTTCTCTAGTTCTTTTGGGACAGGTAATTTTAACTGCTTTTCCCGAAAATAGTTCGTTCATTTTTTCCGCCAAAATTTCTGTTTTGTCCTCTAATCCTTTGCCTATTTCTAGGATCATTCCACCGTTCAACGAAGCTCTTGGTTTTATGGAGTTTATGCCAATATCGTTTAAATTTATATTTCTTTTCGCCTCTGATAGGATCTGTGGAATAGAGAGTTCACAGTCTTTATCCTGCACTATGTATACTGCAGAGGTTCCTCTAGGTTTTCTTGCCTGAGCAGACCTGGATTTCTTTATGGCGCCGGAGTTAGACGTAGCAGGTAAAAGTTCGTTGGTAACTGAGTTGACTTTGTTCACTTTCCGTTGAGTTTTCTTTCGTCCTACTATTCCTGACCACTGTGTCGGTGGCTGCTGTATTACAGGAACTTCCACAAGCGGTTCAGAGATCGGACCATCGTTACCTTTGACAATTGGGCTGATATACCTATTGTCCTCGCTGTTTTTAGAGGTTTGACTAAACGTAAGCATTTTTTGTATTTCTTCTTTAAATTCGGTAAGTTTTTTGTTTATATTCTGTTCTATTTTGTCATAAATTATGTTAAAATTGATTTCTTTATTTTCAGGTTGCTGGGATCGCGTCGCTTTTTGTTCAGCCTCCGCCGCTTCTCTTTGTGCATTTGCACGTTCGAGTTTTTCAACGCGTTCTCTCAATAAATCGTTTTCTTTTTTTAGCGCAGCTTCTCTTTCGGTAAGTGCAGCATTTTTATCTGCCAGAGCTACAGAGACTTCACGTACTCTTGATACCGCCAGCTTGACAATTTTACTCATAGTTCCTTTCATGTTTTTTGATTTTATTCTTACATTTTCAATGTTGTCGGCGCATTCTAAAAGCATCTCAGAGAGTGTAGTACATGGCTGGAACTCATATTCGTTCATGTCGGCCGTGTCATTCTCATCAGTTTCTGAGGCGTATTCGGTTTCTGTATCGTAAGTCAAATTAACTCTTCCATCACTATGTGAAAGTAAATGTATTTGAGATTGCTTCTTTCGTCCTACAGAGGCTTTTTCCCCAGAAATCTTTCTTTTGTTTCTAGGTACTACCGACGATGAAGGAGTCTTAAAAATTTCAAATTGTCCTGTCAACGGTGAGGCGTCTAACTGTGAACTCGAAGATTGCGGAGGACTTCGCTGTAGAGTGCGACTTGGACGGTGTACACTCTCATAACTCTGAGATTGTAGAACATTATTTAAGTGTGCCTCATCCTCATACATAGGTAAGATAGTTGTACATACTTTTTGGTTGCTAATATTACTAACAACTTCATTTTCTTTTCTTAACTTATTTTGGACATTTAGGGAGGAAGCCATTAATGGTGAACAAATGACGCTTCGTGCACAAGGGAGCGGGCAGGACAGGAAGGGGTGCACCCGCACCAGCATTGTTGCCTGGTACTCTCCGGAACTCCGGGGACCGCCTGCTTCCACTTGACCCTCCCGGACATCGGACGGAGGGCACTCGCTCGTCAGCACGATGAGGATTCCGACATCCTCATTCGGTGTGCACTACCTGGCTAGGGCTCGAAAGGGTCATCTCCTGACATCATACGACGGTAAATGCCTCGGCAGCGTACGCACATCAGCCCGAGACAAAAGCCAGATGGGAACAACCTGACCCGACGCGGGCACTCCCAGCACCCCGCCGTAAGTGCCGGCCCATACATCATTCACACAAGTTCATTCATACACCTAACTATAGATCACTTACTCATCATTCACTCTAATCATAAACCATTCATCCATCATCATCCACACC
>NW_017141582.1:0-335 GCF_001652005.2 Ceratina calcarata
AACATCGCCCCGGGAAAAGTCTTATGCATGTAGATGCCCTTAGTCGACATCCCCTTCCGTCATGTCTATTAATAAGCGAGAGTGAAGATAGTATGAGTAGCCGATTTAAAAAAGCGCAGCGAGCGGATCCAGAATTATTAAAAATGATAGAGCTAGCAGAATCAGGACAAGCAGAAGGTTATGTAATTAAAGGCAATGTTTTATTTAAGGAAGTTGGCGATGATATTCGACTCGTAGTACCGAAATCGATGCAGACCCAAACGATCAAACGCGCACACGAGAGTGGTCATTTTTCTTCCCATAAAACTGAGGCGTTGTTAAAAAGAGACTATTGG
>NW_017141583.1:0-335 GCF_001652005.2 Ceratina calcarata
GAAAGCCGAAGCCAAAAGTGACTTGGTACAAAGTAAGGACAAACAATTAATTACATGAGAAATGTATACTTTTTAAAATTGCTTTACATATAAATAAAATTCGATCTACTCCATAGGACGACGTGAGGTTGAAACCTAACGAGCAATACGTTTGCAAGTACGACACACAAGAGTTGAACATAAATTACTTACGGGAGACCGACAGTGGAAAGTTTTCCTGTTTTGTAGAAAACGGCCGGGGGAATCTGACTGCCTACGTGACGATCACCGTGAAAGGTAATTTTTATTGATAACAGACTTCATAGTAAATTATATAATTTAATGATTCATTTCAA
>NW_017141584.1:0-335 GCF_001652005.2 Ceratina calcarata
TTCGGCGCGATTTAACGAAAAATAAATCAGGTTTTTTTTTGCAAATTTGATTCCTTCAATTTATTTCACTCATTCTCCAAGTCCACGTCTTAGGGCCACCAATCCCTGACACAAATCAATCGACAATCTATTTTCACTTCCATGAGGGAAGTCAATTTTCAATTCCATTGTCCATTCCAATTCCAATTATCATTGTACGCATGTTGCGCTCGATGTATCGTATCTGTCTGAGGTTCCTTTCCTGATTGTTTAAATAATCCGATCGAGACGAACATCCGCATCTCGGACGGAGCGAGTCCTCGAAGAGTTCGACCGGGACCCGACTCTGAGCATAC
>NW_017141585.1:0-335 GCF_001652005.2 Ceratina calcarata
CCTTTTGAATAGCATATTGTGTACCAAGGGCGTAAAGTGGGCTTTTCCAGACCGATTGTGGAGTTTGCAGTATTCGTCTTCGGCTAGCAAACGCACTCACCTTCAGCTCGTGCTAGCTCTCCTCGAATCGTACTGCAACCACGCGAGATCAAAAGCTCACCTTTCTTAATTTCACTTAGCCCTTGGAGCACCACCCTATTTTTTTCGGACGTATTTTCGCGAATATTACAAATCTGACTTCAGATTCGTGATTAGCGACCTAAAAAACCACAATAATGAACGACTTTACTCCCTTTTTGCATAATGTACTATTATTTACGACTGAACTGTAAAGT
>NW_017141586.1:0-335 GCF_001652005.2 Ceratina calcarata
GATGGGAATTGTTCATTTACATGGATGACTTCGTAATCTATGCCGCGACATTAAAGGAACATGAGACGAAGTTTAGAAGGATGATGGAACGTTTGAAAGAAGGGAACGAAAAGCTGCAACCTGATAAATGTGAATTTTTTAGAAAAGAAGTAACATACTTAGGGCACATCCTTAGTGAACAAGGAGTGCAACCAGATCCAAAGAAATTAGAGGTAGTAAAAGAATTTCCGAAACCGAAAAATCCGAAACAAATTAAACAATTTTTAGGGTTAACCGGATCTTATCGAAGATTTATCCAGAATTATTCAAAAATAGCTAAACCATTAACTGATCTC
>NW_017141587.1:0-335 GCF_001652005.2 Ceratina calcarata
TAGGAGACCGCACGCCGTCTCAATTCTGGCGCCATTTGAAGAACTTGTCTGGAAACGCAGTCAATAACGAGTTCCTAATGCAGATGTGGAAGAATCGTCTGCTTGAAAAGGTGCAGCTAGTGCTCGCTAGCATCCTCAACCTGGAACCAACACAATTGGCGGAAGTGGCTGATCGGGCGTACGATATCTCGTTCGATAGAGGCAGCATCTCGGCAGTGACTTCTAAACCGAGCGCGGAAGCTGTCAACGAGCAAATTAAGCAACTTGAACGGCGAATGGCGGACATGGCGAGCGACATTCGCATGCTTAAAAAAGCCATGTACAATCGCGGAAGA
>NW_017141588.1:0-335 GCF_001652005.2 Ceratina calcarata
CTCTCAATTTCTACAATTTTACAAAAAAATAAATAAATTCGCTACATTCAATTTTGACTATTATACAAGAATTTGAAATTGAAAACTCGCCTAATCTTGAATATTAGTAATAAAAAATGCTGAACCATCAGCTGTTTTTCAGTCGAAGAAATATTAAAAAATTATACCGAATTTTTCTGTTAGGAGAATTTTTAACAAATGCTTTCCTTCATTTAGAATCACTTATAAGGAATGGTTCACCAGATATTCCTCCACCAGATTACCTCGATCTTCGTTGTTATTATTATACAATACATAGCAAAGGATGGTTATATACAGGGTGTCATTGCTTATAC
>NW_017141589.1:0-335 GCF_001652005.2 Ceratina calcarata
TTTCCTCTAGGTGCTCAGTGTCTCAATTCTGAGACATACGTGGATGACACGTTCGCCGGTGCGGATGATCTAATCACGGCTGTACAGAAAAGGTATGAACTGGTGAAGATTCTGAGTTCTGCAGGCATTTCTCTTGATAAATGGGCCGCCAATTATGTCGGGCTGCTTCCTCCGAAGGCTGAGTAGAGTGTGTTTAAAAATATCGAGGTAGACAAGGCAGTTAAAACTCTTGGTGTTCAGTGGAGTCAGTGTTCGGTGCAGGACCAGTTTCGGTTTAATATCATCGATCTTGCTGAGTTTTCGTCTGCTTCGACCAAGAGAACCATCCTCTCGAA
>NW_017141590.1:0-334 GCF_001652005.2 Ceratina calcarata
AGAAATTTTCAATAAATTATACTATCATGTAGGTGATGTTGTTGTTCATATTTTACAGATTTCAACCATGTGTGAACGATTGGGGTTATCAAGACTCCAGTCACATTGCGGGGATGACTAGGAACACCAGGATTTCAACGTGAGGGTCAACAATAGAATTATAATAGAGTTTGAATGTATTTTGATATATATTTCTATGTTTATAGAACGTACGTTCATGTATCATATATTGTTGCTCATAATAAAAAAAATTTTTGCACAAACATGCATTCAATTACGTTAATTACCAATTAATTAATTTATAATTAACTTTATATTTTTCAGAAGATGACCC
>NW_017141591.1:0-334 GCF_001652005.2 Ceratina calcarata
TCACCCGTGGTACAGGTCGAACTTACGATAGCTTATCAGGAACTGGAGCTCCAATATGATTTTTTAGTAAAAATGTTATTGACTACGTAATTTTAAACCGTAAATGTTAAAAATGTGATCTTGGTCATTCGCTGACAGATCACGATTGTCGACTGAATTTTGTCGGTAGTACGAAGGCAATGGAGCCTCAAGCCGCTGTATTACTTACGAAAGAAAATCCTATTCTGAATGCACGCAACCTTCAAGTAGGTGTTTTTATAGCTAATAATGATAGCAATGCTGTTAGGAGATGACCTAACGGGGTCCGGATTTCGAGGAGGAGTAGTTTGAGACA
>NW_017141592.1:0-50022 GCF_001652005.2 Ceratina calcarata
AAGAAATGACCTGGAGTCCAA
Organism: Ceratina calcarata; assembly: GCF_001652005.2. Lineage (NCBI taxonomy): Eukaryota > Metazoa > Arthropoda > Insecta > Hymenoptera > Apidae > Ceratina > Ceratina calcarata. The sequence continues at coordinate 22 of NW_017141592.1, forward strand.
TCATAATCAAATAACGAAAAATGCTAGAAGTGATTACGTAGTGAGCATTAAAAGAAGAAAGAGAAAGGAAAATGGGGTTGTAGCACCACAGGTACCTGGAGGAAAGCCTTATACACCGTAATGGAATGTCAGGTCTGTGGTTCGTAATCATTGGGGGTTAGGTTGACGTAGAACGAACATATCGGTGTGCAGTGATTTTACGTGTCCGTTGGAACGTTTTTACTAAAACAATTATAACGAATGAACAAGGAGCAGAGTGTTCGTGTGAGATTCGTGAGCACAGAATAACAAGAATTCGGGAAAAAAACGTAAAGACGTTCACCAAGTATCGCGATGAAACGAAAAGCGGAAAGCGTGGCTGGCCGGGGTACGGGGTACCCAAATACCCAATGTGATTAGTCGGTTAGTCTCTTCGTGCGTACGTGATCGGCGCAAGCGCATCTTAAAATCGCAGGCTTGTACGACATGCATCAATGCGTGTGGTAGATTGCACCCTGGTGCTTAAAATTTTCGCAATTTTTATGAGAGTAACTTCTCTCGAGGAGCCTTATGCACTTGTTTTTCAGAATGCATGAACTTTTGACAATGAACTTACACGGTCGTTTGTAAAGTATGTTTCTAAACATCGTATCGTTTTCATTGTTACGACAAAATTATTTTTATAAAAGTATTCAACGTAATTTGAAGTCAGAATGCTGATAACCTCGTGGTACTAGCTCTCTTTCCACAAATAAATACTAGACGACTTATATGTAATAGCATATTCTTTGTTATTGTATTCAGTTATTTTCTTACATTTGAATGTCGTAACAATTATTATATTACCTAAAAATTCTTATTCCTTAAATTGTAACCTTCAGATGTATGCAACACTTTGTCATATTTGATTAATTTTTCTATGCCTTTATTAAAGAACTAATCCACATAATTTTCATTGTATGAATGAGAATTTTAACAGTCTGTTTGCTGTGTCGTGTCTGTACTGTAGTCACATATATATTAATATTAATGCATTATACATACACTGTATGTTTACAAGTAGGCAACTACCTATAATAAGCGTTGTTTTTGCGTAAAGAACTAAAAGTACGAAACACTTATAAATATGTACGGTTGAATACAGTTCTGTAAGTAACACCTCTAAAAAAGAAATAATCAATACGCAATCTTGTGATATCTTAAAAAATCTGTTTAAACGCGGGAAGGCTAAAACTCTTTTAAACAAAATTCAAGCACACTGGCAATGAGCACATGAGCACACTGGCGAGGAAGTTCAGACATCTCGAGGTGACCGTCCTCTGCGATACGCGCCCTTAATAAATACGTACCTGTAAAACGCACTACTTTACTATGGTGCCCCACCAATGCCCGTCAGTGTGTACGGTGATCCAGCCGGTGATTGGGGACGATGGTGGGGAGCGATCACGTCACGAAGTGAGGTCGACAAGCGACGAGGCGCATGTATCAATGCGCAATCGCATCGGGACAGTTGAGGGAGTCGGGGAGGTCCGTGGTGAATAAACAGAGTGAAGAGACCGCGCGAGAGACAAAGAGTGGGGAAGGAGAGAGAGATAGAGAGCGAACAGGCAGTGAGACGATCATGATGCACGGAGGCGAGCACAAGCGGCCAGGGGCACAGGGCTGAGGGCTGAGGGCTCAACAGGGCCTGGAATAACGTTCACGGGACGGCCGCAGGCCAGTTAGCAGCTATGGAACAGACGAAAACTCCTGCGTCCCGGCTACTCAGCACGAGTTGCATAGAGAATAAGGACGACTTGGAAGAGGTAACATAAATATTTGAAATAGTCACTGGATACGTATCGGGTGCTAGGGGTTCCGCCATTGTTGCGACGGTCGCGCACGTCGCTGACCGCGCAGCGCCACACGTCGAACCACGCGTCTTAGCGGCAATATTCGAATCATTTGCATATTTGTGAAATTCATTCTTCCCTTCCATTGATGGAACATGCTCCCTCAGATTTGGGAGGAATGGCAAGATGCTCATATGTGTTAAGGAAGTTTGTTGATGTAATGCTAGATCTGAAACTTCTCTCTATCAAAAAGTGTAAAAATCTTTTGTTTTTATTAGTAGGACAATACTACAATTGATTTTTCATTTCTGTTCTTCAAATTTATTTTGTATTTTAATAAAGAATACTTTGTTGTTAGTCTATGTTGAAGAGTATGTTTTTTCTTTTCAGAAATTTGAAAGATGTTACATGGTACTTCAAAACTTGACTACAGGACTCTCAGAAAAAGAAGCCCACGATACATTGAACAATGCTGTGTGTAAGGACAAGATACACGAAGAAGTTTCATTGGGGTTGTTGATGGTTATTCTGACAGATCCTCAAAGTGCTGCAAAAAGTTATAGAGACTTGACATTAATTACAAGAGACGGTCTTGGTATAGTGTTAGGCCATCTTAATCAATTAGTACTTGAAAGATACCTGAGACTAAATGATGTGACCAAAAATCAATTGTTATGGCTGTTGAAGGAAATGATAAGGACCAGTGTATCTAGTGTGGATAATTTTTGTTTAAGTTTATTAAGGCATGCAGCTGGTGGAGATATATCACCACGAAATTTGTTTCTAGTTGATGCACTTTTAGACATCTTTCAAGAGAATCGACCTTGGCTGGATAAGTTTCCTTTTTTAGTAGCATCCGTTGTTTACACGTATTTAAGACTAATAGAAGATCATAATGCACCTCATCTATCTGGTTTACGTCAAAAAGAAGTTAACTTCACTGTGTCCTTAATAAAAGAACGTATGGTTGACTGTATGGCCATTGGAAGGTAAATGATCTGACTCTTGTCATCTGTTCTGCAACGAGAATGAAAGAATAATCAAGAAAATAATTTTTTACGTTTACAGGGATTTGGTACGCTTATTACAAAATGTAGCACGGATATCTGAGTTTGAAGGGCTGTGGAAAGACGTACTTTACAATCCGAAATCTCTTTGTCCAACGTTTACTGGTGTCCTTCAACTTCTACAAACTAGAACTTCTAGAAGGTTTTTACAATCTAGACTTACACCGGATATGGAAAGGAAATTAGTATTTTTGACCAGTCAAGTGCGTTTTGGTAATCATAAACGATACCAAGATTGGTTTCAAAGGCAGTACCTGGCTACACCAGAATCACAATCTTTGAGATGTGACCTTATAAGGTTTATCGTTGGTGTTATTCATCCAACAAACGAATTGCTGTGTTCAGACATTATACCACGATGGGCGGTAATAGGATGGTTATTTACAACTTGTACATCAACAGTGGCGGCTAGTAACGCCAAGCTGGCTTTATTTTACGATTGGTTGTTTTTTGAACCTGAGAAAGATAATATTATGAACATTGAACCCGCTATTCTCGTCATGCACAACTCTATGAGATCCCATCCACCAGTCACTGCCACGTTATTAGACTTCTTATGCAGAGTAAGTGATGTTTATCTTGGCAACTTATCGAAATTATTTAACGGCAAAAGTGACTTAAATATATTTACTGGTTGCAGATAATACCAAATTTCTATCCACCTTTGACGGAGAAGGTTAGAAATGGAATTTTTTCATCGTTGAGACAAATTTTGGAAAAACGAGTTCTGCCAAGTCTCTATCCGTTATTTGACAGTCCCAAATTGGATCGCGAATTGAGGAGCAAAATAAGGGAAACGTTTAAAGAGTTCTGCTTACCACCTAATGTAGATCCTGGTAAAATTATTATATAAAGTTTTGCATGCTTAGTGAATCATAAATTGTTAGATATTAGAGCATCGAAGATGAAGATAGTTCACTATTGCACACACATATAAGGCATTAGGTACACTCATTCTATTAAATTTCATGTCATGTACACACGTAAGTTTTCATCTTTTGTACATACATATATACATGCAAATGTAAATATGAAAGGGATATAATAATTGAAAATTAATTTTGGGCTTTTGTGTTATGGTTCTTAACAAGTCATGGTTTACAATTCATCTCTCGGTCTTTTTCTTTTAACAAATTTTATCATTCACCTTTCTTCCACGCTCATAGCACATTCATTGCTTACTAACTTTGGTTTTCGCATGATCTTTTTAAGCAGGAAATAAGGTTCCTGTATATTCAGGTAAAATGGAAGATCTTCATAAGGATCTTACGTCTGGAGCTACATTGGAAAACACAGTAATTACAGCAGTCGAGAATAATCACGTAAATCAAGATCCAGAACCAGCTTTCAGTGATGAAGAAGAAGAAATGCCATTAAGGTAATAGATATATCATGTTCTTTGTATAACACTTCATTTGCCATTATAACAATATATAATATAAACATCATTAAATATAATGCTACAGAATACGAGTTGAAGAGGAAGATGAAGAAGATGTTCCATTAGCAAATGTGAAATTGAAAAACGAACAAAAAAATGCAAATTGTGTTGTGAAGAAAGAAGATATCACATCCCAGTTAAATTTAATTTTAGAACCAGAGGAGTTAAGGACTGCTGTAGAAAGTTTGCACAGTGAAACAGATAATGAAGTGAGGTGTCAAATGATGGAGAGGATAGTACAAATGGTTGTAGAAGATGAAATAGACGCGGAAACTATATCGGCATTGGCTTCTTGCATATCAACTATCTTATCCTCACAAATTACATCCCAAATATTTCCATCAGATAACTTGAATGAAGAAGCCTTGACTGATAGTATAAGCACGCCGTTGTTTGTTATGTTTCGAAATCAGTTTCAGTTGTGTAAAGAAGAGGACAATAGGCGGAAACTGTTAGCTAGGGTACTTGCAGAGATGCAGAATGTTCAACCAAGGATAGGTTACCTGTTACTTTATTTTTTGAAAGTCTGGGGCAGAGAAGAAGAGAAGCGGGAAGGTGAACCAAGGTTTGTAATGGAACGTGTACGAAGTTTTTACAAAAATAAACTACTTGTCATTAAAGGATTTTATTTTTTCATAGCAATGTGCTAAACGATGTTAAAGCATCGGTATATAAAGATTTTTGTGCACATCGAGAGAAAAAATTGGATGCGTGTTTAGTATCGGATTTAAAAGTAAGTATTCAGTCATTTTAAACGTGACTTTACTGTTTTCGTATGTGTATTGATTATAAAAAAAATTTCCAGCTCTGCCATGAAGACAACATATTTATGCTATGTTATCTTGTGCCTGATGTATATATGGGATTTCAAAATGTGACTCTTGGAAATGTTCAGTTACTGCATTTGGTCGTGTCGACTGTTGATGCATGCCAATTACAAGAATTAGTATGTCAAATAATGCAAGGACATTTAAAAATGCTGAAGAAGGAATCGTTTACGTCGTTGTTGACGGCAAGCTTAAATTGGGAAACGTTCGAACAATATTGTTTTTGGCAACTTATCTTTGCCCATGACTTCCCAATCGATTATGTACTGCCTGTTTTACCTAAATTACAATTTCGCGATCACGCAGAAGCGTTGACATCGATACTGTTTATGCTTAAGCAAGAAAAGTAAGCAAATTGTTAACTAGGATTAATTAAATGATTGACATTGAAAGTGTAATGTAACATTAACAATTTTTTAACAAAGGCCAACGTTGGAACTTCTGCGACAACTCCTAGCACGACAAAACGTGGACGGAGACATGTTTGTTGTAGCGGCATTACGTTATTGGTGTCGCGATTACGAAGAAAAGTTAGGAGAATTACTCGCGAATCTTTTGAGTACTCGTTACCCTGCTACAAGCCCAAACAAACGGAAACGATCTGGCGCTAAACACAATCAACAACCTGGCCCGCCTACTGGCGAACAAGTTCTCGGCCACTTGGATCAGTTGCGACAACATTGCACATCATCCGCCGAATTGCAACTTTACCATTCTGAAGGAATGCAAAGAGCACTGCAACAAGCACAAGCAGCCAGTAGCGATTCGCTAAGAAAGAGTTACGGAGATTTGTTCGCTCTCGCAGAAGTTAATGAAGAGAATGAACCTCCACCACCTCCGCCGACAAGTTCAGCGCGAAAGCATGCGGCGGCATCGGCTGGTGGTGGAGGTGCTGGTAGTAAAGGAGGTCAGAGGAAAACTGGTGCTAATACGAGGGAAAGGTCTAGTTCCAAAAGGCCGCCACCTCGCGTATCGTATCAAATCGACAGTACATCCAGTAGCGAGGTAAGTTTTGTAATGAATTAACAAACTGTTTATTGAATGCGTTTTGCACTTGTATCTATTACGTATTATTGCTACTTTTATCTTTTAATGGCATAGGAAGAAGGACTCGTGAATGTAAAGCAAGCAAAAAAGAGAAAAAAGTTTAATCCAGTGGGCTCCGACAGCGACTGACCACCCAGTGTCTTCAGATGTCACATGGACCACGTCACGTGTGTGCAGCAAGCTAAATTAGCCTTAAGAATAGTAAGATAATATAGTATACGTAATAGAATTATCTAGCGCGATTTGTAAATATCGTATGTATGTATGTCGAAAGTGGATGCGAAACAATATCGGTCATAAGGATCTTACATACATTTCGCAGACACTGTACGTTAACAATGTTGCCAGATTCTCTATTTCCATTGATTCCATTAGTTATGTCAAACACATTCTAATAAAAATTCTATTTAGAATGTATGTGATATTTAATGTGAAGAAAAAATTAAGAAATACTGGTTATAGCTTTTCTAGGTAAATTACATGTGACAGATTGACTTGTCCTGGCAGATCAATACTCTGAATTCTGTTTACGAGAGTAAGGAGTCTTTTATTATTCGTCTGTCAGATAATGGTTACCGAGAGGCGAAACTAGTCATAAATTAAATTATTTTGATACGCTCTTAAATATACATCGAGTTGAAAATTGAATCTGGCAACATTGGATAAGAATACAAAATATTTCTTCGTCATCATTATTCTTCGACAAGGGAAATGAAATGAAAATCTGTTACCCATGTTAAATTTTTGTGGTTGACGACAAAGATTGCAGGCACGATCGTGCTTAGGTTTACCAATAACTTGTTTACTAATTTTGCGATTAGCGTAATTAACGTTATTGTCTAAATTTATTTTACTTTTTTTTTCATTGTGCGATTATTATTATCGATAAGACTTGCGTTTCACAAAGTAATTAACGACATAAAGAGATGGTTACTTTCGTTGCCATAAATTGTGAACGCAATTTGTACAAGTCGACGATAGCTTTTTATTAGAATTAAGGACCTTCTGCAGGAGAACAAGGATGTATCAATGCCTTGCTCTAGCACGAAGCGTACAGTTTTACGACCAAATGTATTTTACGTCTGCGCTTAGTGAGCATAATCATTCTGAAGACGCAAGAATTTTTATATTTTACACAATGGAAGGTTGTCTAATATTTTTCTAAGAGCTTCTTCTTCAAAACGGTAAATATTTTTACGTTGCCATGAGTATTTTATGCATACACGAATTTATGACGTTGACAAAGACAAAAGTAAAATACGATTAATATCATTTGTAGTCGTAGTGTTTGCAATGTATTTATGATATATTTACATTGACAAGATTAGTATGTTCTTAATTAATTTCATTGTACAATTTCGAGAAGATTTCTCCAGTATTTTTATAGACTGAATATACTATTCTTTTATTGGTCGTGATCGGGCATCGGCATCGTTCCGTCAAATGTGTTGATTCGATGGTTGATCAAGGAAAAGGAGACACCTTCCAGTGTAGAACCAGGCGTCATGTACACTTAAGCCCTAGAATGAACGTAAGCGTGAATTCATCATCGTTCACCTCTGTACATTTCCTGTAAAATCGGTTGCTTATACACGTATAAGTAGCCGTATTACGTATTTTCTAGTTTGTACATACATACCGGAGAGAACAGATTTCGTGTGCATTGTGTATGCGTGTATGCCTGCGAGCTGTAAAAATGTGTGCGCGATAAATTTCCTCGGCGAAAAATTCTAACGAAATTTTTTCCACAATGGGAGTTTGTATTCCTGTACAAACCTGAATTTTATAGGAAACTATCTACAAGCAATCGAAAATTAAAGAAGAGGAAGAAGAAACAAAAGCAAGGCTTTTGCTATGCACCAAACATTTTCAGCCAGTATGTACCATCCCTTTTAGTTGAACGCGCATAGTGTACGTACTCAACCATTTGCAGTGGTGTATAATGGTGTGATAGTGGACGTTGTTATTAAGTATTTTCTACTTGTACATAAATTGCGGCGTTATGTGAGGAAATATTTAAAAAGGAGCCGACGCAAGAAGAGCATGAATGATCAAGTTTGTACGCGAGATAGGGAGAGAAAGAGATAAACGCGGTGACATAAATGGATTAAACAAAAAAGAAGTAAAAACGCGAAATTAATAGTGCGCGAGGCAATATAAAAAACAGACCTGTAAACATTTAATGTTTTTAACGAATCTTGTACACACGGATACACATGTAAATACATGAATATATTATCGTAACGCGAGCATAAACATTTAATGTTTTTAACGATCTTGTACACACAGATTACACGTAAATGTAAATACATCGAAAAATTACCGGAAGTAAACCTGTGATTTCTATCGTTTGCTTCCTCTTTCTCTTGATTCTCCCCCTCTTCTCTTTTATTCTTTAATTGACGAACAGTAATTAATTCTCAAGATCATCATAACGCCGCAAAGTATTTTCTTTAAGTACGCGTACTCATAACGCGGTCAATTGTAAATTACCCTCGTAATTGCGTGCAAATTCTATAACGAACAAATGGATGTTAAAAGTTTTAAACTTGTTTGTAATATATGTACAATTTTTTACTGGAATAGCGACAAATTAAAGAAAGATAATAGAATTATTCTGCTGAATTAAACTGAGCCCATTAATGTCTATTAAGCGTGAGTTAAATGCGTTTGATTAAAATCGCAGAACAGCTAGTAGTAAAATATTGCTCGTGTTATCGTCCTCTCTGCAACTACTAAATTATACTGTTCGTATTAACTTATTAGGGTTAATACTGAATTAATACGGTTAAAATGCAATAGCACCCGCAAACAGTATTTAATGGATATACTCATAATTAAATGAAATGAAATACGCTTCTTCTATTATTTGCTATTTACGTGTTATTTTATCCAATATGTACATACATATGTATCTACGTGGTGGCGCAACGTAATTTTATTTCGCCGAAGAGCTATAAAATTATTCACAGCATAGGCTTTCGTGATGAAAACGAATTTATTTCACTTCTCAATATTTTTGTTTTTTTTTGTTATCACACTCAGAGGATAAAGAGAAATTGTCTTGACGCGAGACAATAAATAAAAGTATATCTATTCGATTCTCGTATTATCACTATAGCTAGAAAGATGGAATTAGACCTTTTATTTTTTTCTTCAAAAAACATTTCGAGCTGCATCATTTTTAGTCGACACGTACTTTCCGCTATACATGTATATGTCCATATGGGGTTGTGTGTTGTACATCGCTCGTTCGAACGTTTTCCTTTTACATTGCGTGTCATACGTGGTATTGCAATTACAAAATCATTGTTTATCGTTTACATCGCAGGTAAGATTGGAAATGACACAATTACATACTATTTCGTCACGTACACACGTACTTACATGTCCCTCAACGAAAGCGTTATTGCCCAGTAAGAGAGCGTATAAAAAGTGCAATTTTTAAATGATAATCTAATAACAATGTTTAGTTTCGCATCAAATGATAAGTTCGTATTTAGTAATTCGTAATCCGTTACTGAAAATCTTAAACAGCTCTGACAAATCTTGACAAAAGTGAACTAAAAATAGATCAAATCATTTTCTTCAAGCGATAATTATGAACTGCAGATATTTGTCGGATTTTAATAAATTATTAATCGTAACAGATCGGCATATCATTTTCATTCGTACCTATTGCTTGATTTAACGCTAATAATTGAACAGGCATGATACTTCTTACCGGCACGTAATCTATAGACTTTAATTAGCTTGCATGAGAAGTGAAACACGATCTAAATCCAATACCTTCTCTTTATGTTTTGGATGAGATTTGGTTCAAGGACAGTAATACTTGTTAGTAATTCTCTTACGCGACATATAGAACTTCAAAACAAATTATTCAAATAATTTTCAAATCTCCTTCGCAGGATTTTCTCTAATGTCAATAGATTTTAGAATTTATCTGACTCTCGTTGTGATCGATAATTAATGACTTTATTTATGTATATTTTAAACCTCGAGCTGTCATGCGGCACAATCGTATCATCATGTACAATCGATCACAATTACCGATGAGGATTCATAAGGATTCTGTATACGGATTCTCATTCGTTTATCATTTATGGATGCGAATACGTACAATCACGCGGAAATTCGATCAGTACGCGTAATATCAGTGTGCTTGTCGATAACAGAAATGGACGTAATAGATGTAATAGGAGCTACAACCGTAGCGAAGGTCCTGATGCCACTGTTTGTTCATCGTTATGTATAACGCGAAATTACTGTGCAGAATGCTACAGTTTCAAATAGAAGAATATCTGAATTAATTTAATGTTGAATTTCCACGAACTTAATTCTTAGCCCAATATTATTTACAAAATATTCAGGAAAGCTGGAATTGTGCCGATACACTCTTTACATTGATATTTTTATACTTTAATCGTCATTTAAAACTGTAAATCAAACGTATGCGACGAAAGATAAAATTTGATTGTAATCTTCTGCAGTGCAGTAGGGCGTGTTGTAAAATGATTTATGTATCTTACGAGTCAAAAGATTTGTAAGCTTAAGAAATGTAACGTGGACTATGTTTCATTGCACTTGTTAATTCGTTTGGTCATGTGCTTACGCGTTGCAGATGTTCATAAAACAGGGAGTTCAATACATATGTACATAATTCTCGAATTTCAGCAAATACGAAGAATTATGCCGTCACTTATCCAAAACTGTAAATGTTCGCTCAAAAGACGATCTCGAACAATTACATGCGTAAATTTTCTTGAATATAAAAGAGAACAATTTTTCATGAAATATATTTAAAATTAATTATTTGCCATAACCGTGGTCGACACGTAGATAATACACAACACTGCTCACACGGTACAGGCTTCACGTTTACTTTCCTTCTTCATGTAGAAACAGCGGAATCATCGTTATTCAATATATGTATTTTTTTTCGAAAGAATGTCGTGAATCTTCTAATGATTGTGTATTTCGCTAATCGATGCACGAACGTTTCGAGCGATCGGATCTCTTTGCTAGATCAGCAACGTTCCAACGTATTGAATAATTTACACGTGATAAATAATTCGATATATCTATCTTTCCTTTGCCTCCTTTCTTATTGATGATTTTAACATAGTTATCGATCAGCGTTAAACATTAAGGATATTGAACTTGATATTCAACATTCATTAATCGTTTGAAACTTTACGAAGATTCGATGATTTTCATGAATTTTAAGTAAATGACTAATCAATGATTCATTGAGTGGAACTGATGAGATACTGATTTTATAACGAAACACGTGCATCGAGCTAACATTTTCTCGAAGAGATTCGAAGTATATAAACCAGTGGTATGCTCCAATTCACAATCGTGATTGCGAAAATGATTAAAATCCCGATAAGACGAGAAAGAACTTTTGTTAGATTTTGAATCGTTTGTTCTCAACGCGTTGCCTTCCATATCATGTGTTGATTCTATAATTAGGTACTTATCCGGGAACCGTATCTAACATCACCATCTGCAAGGCTCTCCCGGTCACTTAAAGCGCATGTAAAATCGCTTGGTAACGTCCCATTAACGCGTTCTCGTTGTACATATACATGGGACAAAGAAAGTGTTGTACTGACATACTTGACACTAAAGTTAAATCACACAGTCACACACGCAATTTCTAAATATACATATACAACTTTCTCTCTAGCACACGCATTACGTTTCTCTCTCTCTCTCTCACAACTTTCGTTAGCATCGTCGTTTAGCGACGTTCTTTCTCTAAACTTCGTTTACTCCGCTTGTCTTTTTTCCCGCTCGCTTCGTTCTCTCTTTCCGTTCTTTCGAGCGCACTTCCTACGTACGCAGTTAATACAGACTTGTTATGTATATATACACAATATAGTAACAGTCTAGGCTCCTAAGGCTGCTAAAAAGTCTCACTTGTAGGATCTCCCGCGAAACGGGAGAGCGCGTTGGAGTTTAGGTTTCGACCAAAGGGAGGAAAACATGAAATGTCTTTTTTACCGTGCGTGTCGTCTAGTAAATCACTTCGTATACAGTGGCCTTTTTGTCACCGGATCCGGTCACGATGTACTTATCGTCGGCGGAGATGTCACAGCTCAGCACCGACGAGGACTCCTTCGACTATAAAAAGAATTGATATGGATTCTCGTGCAGGAAGCTTCGGAATGCGTTTTTGCGCGTGTTCCGTGCAACGTGACATGAAGGACGATGCTGCACTTTAATATGTATGTGTATTTAAGTATTTAAAGCATACGACCGAAATACGATTTAGCGAGATTTATTGAATGAACCAAGTTACATACATACATAAAGTATCGCACCAATCCACGTGCATTTCAGATGAAAAAGATGTTTTATATAAAAGATTATGGCATAAAATAAACAGAACTCTATGAGGATAATTGAATGACACAGAAGTCAGACCGATTAACTCTATTGAAACTAAAAGTTTGATTTCGGATCTAATGGACCTTTCCACTATGACGGTCTGAGAAGTTGTCTATATTACGGAATTCTTTTTCTAGTAGAACAATTTTTGATACAATGTAGCTGCTATATCTTTATTTATACATGTTGTGAGAGCACGAAGATTTTATTTCATAATTTCTTAATGCTTCTACTGTTCAGTACAACCGAAGCTGCTGCGAGATTGATATTTCAAAAACTACTTAGTCTGAAAATACATGTTATTCAGGAAACCAATAGCTATCGCAGGAGCTAGAACAAAGTTAATACGATATTTTCTTCTTATTTTTATTAAATCGAAAACCAGCGAAAAAAATTAAAATTTAGGAAGTTCATCTTTTAATGTCCGCCTATCTGTCAATTCGTTTTAATTCGTTCTAGCTGTTGCGATAGCCGAACTCATCTACTTCCTAATTTTTTATGTTTCAATGTGGATGGACATTTCGCTTAATTTTTGCGTTGCTTTATTGCTAGTATACTTATAACACGTATACACACCTGGAATATCGAAGCGCCGTACGGGGTGCGCCACGCGTTCAGTAGATTGTCTTTGCCAGTAGAAACGAACCATTTGCCGCATGAAGCGAATCGTAGCGACAACACACACGACTCGTGCAAGTGGAGCTGATACTTATCGGACTTGGAAGCGTGAAGCACCTCGACATTTGAGTTCTCCATGCCGACCGCGAGCCACTCTCCGGTTGGGCAATAGCCGAGGGAGAATATTTGCGAAGTGAAGTCGTGTTGCTTCAACTGTCTACCCTCCCGTAGATCCCACGAGCGCACCGTGTTGTCTAACCCCCCTGTCCATAATTTTGAACCATCCGCCGAGATATCGATGCAGGAGGCGCCATCCGTATGGCCCTGGAACTGTCGAACTAACGTCTCGTTCTGCAGGTCCCAGACGGCGATGTTACCATCGCTGCAACAGCTGAAGCAGACTTTCGAGTCCGGCGAAATCGCTAACGCGTAACAGGCCGGTGCCGATGACGTCAGTTCCGCTTTGATTCGCGGCGTGGGGCTGGCCAAATCCCAGATGATCAGCTGACTCGCCTCACCACCCACGATCAGGGTTCTGCAGTCTGGCAGTAGTTTTACTGACCTACGTTCAAAAATATTTCTATCGTACATGGATTTTTAACACTTCTATTATTCTTTCCTAATTTCTCGCATTTCTATTTATTATCAATTCAAACGTATTTTTAAAAATTGGTTATTCGAGAAACAAATCTCTAACCAGCATTGTATTTATTTACTATAAATATTCGTTATTGAAACACCTGTGTGATCACGTGGCATGGATAACGTACAGTAAACTTTTAACTTTTGAGGGACTTACCTAATATAATTATCGCGTTGGAGACAGTCCAGCTGCGATACGTGCTTGATACTGCCACCACCCCCGTGGCCGATGTCCCAGACTTTAACGCAACCCTTGCCACCCGTATAGACGTACTTGGTCGGGTTCGAGATCGTAACCGCACACACAACCTCGCCGTGAGTCAAGGTATTAATCTGACGCGCGTGACGAGGAATTCCCGGCCCTATCAGAGCGTCCGTAGGGAATGGTACCGGCTGTAGCTGACCCTCACCGTTCATATGGAACGAGTACGCTCTGTGGTGAAGTGTAAAACATTAATGACCCTCTAGACTTATATGTATAACCGACAGCCTTAGAGTACTTAAAAGCCCCATCGAAACAATATCATAAAATTCATGTCATAACATCAGCGCAAAAATGTACTATGATTTCGATTAATTAACTCCTTACTCAAGTTTTTTTTGTTTATTAAAGTGAGTGAAAAGATTAAGAAGCTATGAGTTAGTTTGACGTGCTTCTATAAAGCAATTGCCCAAAGAATAATATTAAGTAAAATATTACGCACGGTTTACCACCCGGAATGTTGCTTAGCCCGTTACTGGATGGTATCCTCATGTGACCGTCGAAGCCAAGCTGTAAAAGAGAACAAGAGGCAACGGTTTTTATTCAATTTTTACAAAAGTGGAAGTACTATAGTTATTGTACTGTGCATTTTGAACGCTTTAAACGAATCCCTAAGAAAACAGAAGAAATTCGAAATTATCCTCATCGCGAACAACAATAATTGATCACATAATCTTGCCGAAATAATGAACATGCCGAGACAAAAAACGATCAATTGAAACAGTAATGAGCAACCTCTTTTCCCATTATTGCTGAAATTAAAATGGTTCTTGTTATGCTAAACACAATAATTTGTATCTCGATCGATTGAAATCGACGGCGAAAGGGGTGCATAGGATGCAGAGATTGCTCATCTCTGAGCCGGAACGTGATGTACCATCGATGTCCTGGCGTATGGTAAGTTGCTGTACGGAGAAGGCGATTGCGGCGGCTCATTGCCGCGGGACGGCAAACCCTGATAGCCCTGCGGTGGCGTTTGCTGCGACGATGGCGGATGATAGACCCGCGATGCCAAGGGACCAGGAATTCCGCCCATAGTTGGCGTACAGCTGCGCGACCCCCTCGCCACCGCCACAGGTGTACCCGGCTTGTCGATCTAAAGAGGTTCGTTCCAAGGGGGCACACCGGTTTATTATTGGGCTCGGAAATAGTACCGAGGAGCTGTAAATTTCACGCTTGACTTTCGCACAAAAGCAACCGCGAGACGCGTCATCGATCCACGGCCTACGCGTTTAAGCGCACTCGCTTCTGGTTCACCGATTTATACTGGCGCGATCGAGCGACGCTTGTTTCCACTAACATCGCGTTCACAGAGATTTGCTTATATGTCACATACGTATGTAGTTTCGTACAGTAAATTCCAGCTACGTGTAGAGTAATGTATGCAATCCACCGAAGGAAACGGCAAAAGTGATTTTGAGAACCTTAAACGAAATCTAGCTTATATGTTTAAAAACAGAAGCAGGATCATCTAATCAATATTTACAATGATGAGTATTTTTACTTTATCCTATCATAAATCGAGATAAAAAGAAGCAGTAATGATACACGGGAAACAGAATGGAACCGGACCGATTAATCGAATAAGCTTGCTATCCGCGAGATCTTACATCTTTACTTTTCAGAGACGGCGTACTGCGAGCGGAGGAACTTCCGCTTCGCGACGGTGGCCTGTCCTTTACAGATGCTGAACCAGTACCAGAAATAGGGCCCACGTGTCCTGGAGCTCCTAGTTTTTCCAGGGTACCGTTTTCACGTGGATCTGAGTGCTCGCCATTTGCGTGTGGTGATGAAGCTTCCTTTTATGAAAAATAAAGAAATATGAATAATATTAAAACTACTTTCCTTTCTTTAATGCCACTATACTATCAATAACGTCTCCCTTCTTATCTTCTTCTCTCTGGTTTAATTTCTACGAGTTACAATGAAAAAAGTAATGTAATTGTTGAAGCGCGTACTTGGACATTTGGGGTGAAAATTTTTTCTTAATTCAAAATGTTTTTTATGACCATTTGGTACCGTTAAGGGTTTATACCGGTAAGGGTCTTACGACTCTTTGTTCCCGTTAGAGTTGGTCACCGTTTGGTGTCTAAATGTCTTGCGGTTCGTGACCATCAGAAAATCCCCGATTTAGGAACAGATGTTTTTTTATGCGCCATAAAGTGTCGGTTTTTTCTGTACCCAGAATGTACCCAGGTCAGAATGTACCCCGATCAACATGCAGACTGGACACAAAACAGGACGTCTTTAGTCGTCAAGGCGTCAACGTCTAACAGTTTTTCGTTTCATAGACTTTAATATTAACAAGTTCTGTCATCCTTCAATTTGAATTATATTCAATTCCAAGTTTTTCCAATAAGGTCTATTTTTGTTTATTGCTTCCAATCCGTATTCAGCAGACCGGCAATTTTAACTTTTTATTCGGATTACGTTGCACCAAACTATATATTGATTTGGACTTCGTACCGTCATAGTAATCACAGTCAGTATTATCACATAATATGCAAACCACAAAGATTTCAACATGAAAATCTGACTTTTTTTTTTTAGTGAACAAAATTTGAACTGTTTGAATAGAACGCGTGATTTTGAATCCGTGTATACACCTTAATTAACATCGAAAGATAGATTTTCATCGACCGTACATACATATACGTTTCGATAACTTCCGCTTAATGAATTCACCAGTAAAGATATAATAGGGATTCGTTCCAGTGTGAAAGAATGAACTGACCTCGTTCGCGACATCCACCACTAAGTCCTGATCGCTCTTCTCTCCGTCACTGTCCTGAAAGGAGAAAAATTACGGGTCCATGAGGAAAAAGTCCGTAGAGCCAACATAGATAGATAGATAGGTACGTACGTGTATATGTATATACACGTTACCTCGCGATATTCTGATATCCCGCTTCTATCGGGGAATACATTAACGATCAGTTGCGAGTATATACATAAAATATTTCCGGTAAAACCGACGCGATGCGAACTCGGGAAGAAAGGGACTCGACCTATATTCCTGGCGCATCTGACTAGCAGATGCATCTTCAGGGATATATTATTAATCTTGACACCCGCTCTATCTCTTTCTCGCATCCCCCATCTTTTCTCTGTCTCGCTCTCTCTCCCTCTCTTTCTGTCTACTTTTCCGGTATCTGTATGCGGTGTCCCTCTCTTTCGGAACGTTCTGATTGCAGCAGCAACTTAATGGCCAGGCGTTCGACGAGTGCGCGGCACCGGGGATAGAGAGCTCGCGCACTTGCAAGCTTGTAAAGCCGTGCCACAGGCTGTCGAGCGGCGGGGGCGAAGGGCGGAGCGCAGGGGGATGTAAATGCGCTTTGCTTGGCCACACGGTTCCGGGGGTATTTTCGCAATCAAGATTCAACGTGTGCGTCTGGTGGCCGTACGTGGAGCGTGGAAAATTCAACCCGATCGTTTGTCAATTCTGAATCTCGCTATGCTCGTCGTCGTCACTGCGACCGCCGTTATAGTCGTCGATCTTTGCCACTCGCCTCGTAACGATGATTGCTCCCTCCCTCGATGTACTGTCTCATCTTTTATATTTCATATTTTTTTCTGTATTTTAGTTATGGCTGTCGTGATACAGTATACATTAAAAAACTTTTTGTTTGAGCAGTACGCTCTAAAGAGTAAGTCAGTAAATTTATTTTTCGAAATGTTCATCTGTTTCGGAAATGTAATAACACAGGTGTCTCAGAAATCTTGGTATAGTAAGCTGAGTAGTGGATCTACATATTAAAATAAGTCAAGAAGTAATATATTTTTTTATTTAAGCCTCTATTTTCAAGAAAAATGAGTTTGGAAACTCGTCAGATATATTAAACATGAACAATATCTTGCGTATAGTTTTGCTGGTTTGATAATGATTACATAAATGAGAATAAGATTACTACGCTCTGAGAATAACTTTATTAATGTAATAAGTGCTCCATATATCGACCGTATCGATCCATGTACACGTCTGCTCGTTGAACGAAACTATTCTGCAACAAACTACCAAAACTGCAAGAAGGAAATCGAGACATTGCTCACGTTCAATAATGCAAATACGTGTAGAAACAAAAGTTTCATACTTCGAAACTAACAAATAATGCACGGCTACCTGACGGGTATTCAAATTCAGTTTTCTCGAAAACAAGTTTTAAATAAAGAAACATTATGTCTCTGTATTATTCGTAGAATGTACATAATTGTAATAAGTTTGTTTAATATAAGAAATATATGTATCATCATAATTACACATGTATATAATTATATATGTATATAATTACATATATTCTATTGAAGTTTTCAGAAGTTTATTTAAAATTACTTATCCGAATCCTAAGGAGTAAGAATATCTTGATTACCGCGTACGTTCATTCGAATAAAACGCAACTTTTCAGTACAATGCGCGAGGGCTGCGGGCAAATCAGTAACACCGCGCGTTACTGTTTACTCCATTACCTCGTACATCTCCTATTTGCCACGGAAAAGAGACTATCATACGTAAACAGGGGGACCGAATATAGGGAAATGAGTAGAGAGAAGCACGGTAACACGGAGAAACACCGGACAAACAGAAGGGCAGAGTCTCAAGCTAATATATTACCGAAAGCCGTGGATAATGCACCGCAACGAAAGCACAATTTGCGGTTCATGTATCTTTTATCATTTGTTTACCAGTTATTTCCAAGTTTCCAGCTAACAGATCGTTGTTTGCATCCGGTTTCATTGCGCGTCACTTTAAATCCAACCCGATACCGATCTCGATCTATATATATGTATACATAGTATATGTATGTGTCGTATGGTTCTATGTGTGGATAAAATGCAAGGCTGAAGTGTATGAAAGCATCTCAGTATAAACATCATACGACTGAAATGGGTAAAAGTAAAAAATTGAGGAGAAGAAAAGCATTGCAATTTTTAGAAAATGCTACCTTGTATGGAACCATATTAAAGTTAATGGATTCACTGAGAAATTATTGGAATCATACTATGCACTTTTATACGTCCGTTATATGTCATTGTTATATACTTGATTACATCGTAAATTAATAAGATTTTCATTTTAAGAATGTGCCTATTTATTCAAAATAGTTCGAGCTTGAGAATTTTTGATGATTCGAATATATCGGCTATTCTCCCAATAGCTCCTACAGTAAACAGACTGAACTCATCCCTTTTCAAAGACGTACTTGACGATTCAAGAATCATTTTGTCTAAGGATGAACAGTTTGGCCTCGTAAACCTCGTAAGCCTCATTAAGTTTGCATGCTGCTGCCTGGGCTATTGCTATTATAAAACAGAGCAAAAAATATCAAAAGGTTGACAAATGTTAGCAAAGCCACGTGACTACCATAGTCTATTATGGATATTTGGCTAATGGGCACACAGGCAATTGTTCAGTGCCTTTGAACGTACTAAAATTACGTGTATAGAATGTTGTTCCCGAGTAATATCGCGTATATATAGGGTGGTCCACGCAACGTGTGCACCGTGGATCACCCTGTATATATACATATGTAACATTGCTTGCGTATAACATAACATCGCGCGATATATGTATGTACATATGTAGTAGCGGTATTGTTCCACGTAAGACGATAAACAACACACCGAATAACCAGAGACTGGTAAATAACGTGATGCTGGTTGGCTGGGAAAGTGCAATTTGTAATTCACGTATCTTTCATCGTTTATTTACCAGTTATCGCTCAGTTTGTGCAGAGTAGCAGCACCCCCGTCGACACGTAACGAGCTTGAAGCAGGGCACACGGGAGTTCGGCTCGCGAATCTCTCTGACATTACAACGGCGAAAGCTGCTTCTCCTCTTGTATTTGCACGCCACGATTTCTTAGTCCTGTATCGATATTTCAACGGGAGAATTTACGCCACGAAAATGCATTCTATAAACGCAGTCAAGCGGTAGTTATTTGCCTTTGCACAATATTCGTCTGCTTATTTGCTCGTTAAACGTTTTCATATAATAAATTTAATACTAAATTTGTAGTAGAATGATAAAACTAATAGAGATTAAACTTCGTATAATCTGCTGGTAATCGATGAAAAAAGAGAAAATATGAGGAAAAAATAGAAAGTGTCCTCCAAAATAAACGTTAGCCAAAATAAATGTTTCAATTACAAAATAAAAGATGAACTGCCCGATTGCTCGAAAAGTTTATATACTTGCAACTTGTAAGCTGCCAGATAATGAATAAACACGTGACGCTTGAAGAAAGACAACTACTTAAAGAAATCGTAGGTATGGTTGAAGCTGGATCTTAAATTTGTTGCAATAAATTTATCATCGCATTAACATTCTCGCCTCGACGGGCATTCTTCTAGACGAACTATAAATAAACTCAAGACGTAGAATTATTCATCGAGCATTTAATTTTCATAGAAACTTCTTGCGATTTTATGTACGCGAACGGATTTTCGTATAGTCTGAAATATATTTCAGATTATAATCTCAAATTGTGTTTGATGGGTTTAAACTAACTGAGGATGAAGGCTGCTTCTAACCATAATATCTCGTAATCCACAGCATCCTCGGCAATAACTCATAAAATGCTATAAAACGTTATCTCCCCGGTAGACGTCGTGGCATGCTGCAAGACTATGCCACGACAACGTAAAAGGAAGACGGATTAGGTGTCAAAGAACGATTAATAATTTCGGAACGCTTCGCGATTTATTTATGTCCTAATTATTGCGAGTATAATCTTTTTAATGACTTCTCTCCAGCCTTATGTTTCCCGTATCACGAACTCGAAGCAATGTGCATGATAGTATTCCCTTCTTAATGACGTACTATCGTGTACAATTCTCATTTAGCTAGTATGCGTGTTTACTAGACTTTGTACCAATGTATATCTACATCTACAGTATTTATACTCTGCGCTCGTGTAGCGAAAGTGCCCATGCACGTGTGACGCTTAAAGGGCTAGGGTAGTCACGTCATTTTTCTAATATTGGCCGATTTTCACATCTTTTGCTCTAATTGTACGTGATCTATATAAAGCTGTGATCAAACGATGATTATTCTTATGTGCAAATATTGTTTGTAGAAGAGAAACTCATTTCTATGTTCTTCATGATGTTTTATATTGATGTTATTTGTACGATTTTCAACAAATATTGAAGTACAATTAGCATTACCTTATTCTTTCTTTATTTCGCAACATACTGTTCTTTGATCTTTGAAAATATTATTCTTAGTTTGGTTTTTAGCTATAAGTTAACTTTCATTAATTTATTTTCCCAAACCTTAACAAATTCGTCAAACTGGCCCGGTAATCTTCACATAGGTACGATATTTTTGCTTGTCACTAAAAGGCTTAAACCATATGGTAAAAAAGCTTCTTATGTCTTATGCAAAGAGTATGAAGATAATAAAGTTTTCTTTCTGGTCTATATTTAACATGAAGAAATTGTACTGTATTTAATTGATGTATTTAATTCATTGTCATATTTGTAATCAACATGCGTGTAAGAAGTTCAGAAAGTAGTCGAAGTCGAAACAAGTGCAGTTGTTGGAAATTGGAGGCTAGTTAATACCGAGAAAGGGAGTACTTAGGCATAAGTAAGTTGTTCAAGTCGCGGTTATAGGATAATTGACGCGCGACTTGGTTACAGGAAAATTTGCGACTTACAAACGAATTCCCGTAGTTACAACCGTAGCGTAGGTAAATTAGCGAGACTTGGCCCGAAGTTATCCTTACCGAGAGAGACGGAAACTAGTACGACTTGCGGTCATGCGAGTTGCGATCGCGAGGAAAATAACGCCCGGCTTCTGGTCGGTGAAAAATTAAGGATGTATTGGCTATACAGTCAATCCCAATAGTTTATGTGCCTTAGAAAAACGCATTTCCTATAATTAAAAAGAAATCAGACGTCGGAAGAACAATGCTAATAATAAATANGCCAATACATCCTTAAAGCGACTAACAATTACATGAATTATGCAGTTTGCAATACGACAATCTTTTAGCAAATAAAACAACAGAATTGAAATACTGATCTATATGGTCATATTTTTGTCACAATTATTTTGTACAAGGTATAAATTCATTTTGGTCCAACAATGATTTTCAAGCAGCTATACAAGTGTACCTACATAATACTGCATCTTGCGACTTGAGGATTACGCTTCAAATAAAACCAAACTCAGTACATTCTCATCGGGCAGATACAGAGTTAAATCCTAAGTTATGGTTTAGATGCGATTTCGAGGAGAATTCGCGTTCTTCGTACGGAACAAGGACCCGCAACCAGACGCGACTACAATCTCGCGAAAATCCAACGGCGTCATCCTGATTCAGTAGAAATCAGCTACATCGCATTCCATCTCAGATACAGGTATTCTGTTCACGAGCCATTTCCAGAGCGTAACAAATACGGGTATTCGAGCTACCAGTGCGCATAGATGTTGATTCATGAAATATTCGAGTACTCATGAAATACACGAATAGAAAAATACTATTCAGGTGTTCAGCACGTACTTCAGTTAATAAGCTAGTTGAAATTCTCGGGAAATATTTACAAAAAGAAACTATTTTCCGATTATAGTAATATTTTAATATATTATCATATCATATCATCTTCAACAAATTTTTCTTTAGAAAAAAATCGCCGGACAGTCCTACTTTTCGAGATATTTCCGAAACATAGAAATCTGATAATGTCGTGCACTTTATATTCACATATTATATTCCTGGCAATATGTGCATCAGCACACATTCGCAACTTGTCTCTTACATGCATAAATATATACATACATATAGCGGAGCAGGCAGTAAGTGGCA
Source organism: Ceratina calcarata (assembly GCF_001652005.2). Classification (NCBI taxonomy): domain Eukaryota; kingdom Metazoa; phylum Arthropoda; class Insecta; order Hymenoptera; family Apidae; genus Ceratina; species Ceratina calcarata. The sequence continues at coordinate 22,946 of NW_017141592.1, forward strand.
TATGTCTTGTATAAAGTAGAGTACGTTCTCTAGGAAGCTCCAGCATTCTGCGGGGCCTTCGGCGATTTTGTATCTCACCCTGCGGCGACTGATACTACAGCGGCCAAAGCTGCGATGGTCTGAGTGTGAAATTCAAATAAATTGAAAAGTCTTTAAACAACAAGTTTCTTTAATCACTTAATCGTAACTTCGAAAGTGTAGCTATCCAGAATAGGTACTCTGCTTTGTATAAGACCACCCGTTATACACACATGTACGCAGATTGCGTTAGGTATAAACTCTATTAAATACCAACGGCTTCGATCAGAAAATTATATAATGTTTTTCAACTTTTTTGGTGAGTCCATCTATAGTAAATCTTTCACGACACTACTTAGGGCGATGACTCTGATTACATATTAAACAATTATCGAAATCTGAAGATAGTCGCTTTTTTTAACTATTTACCAGGATTTCATTTTTAAAACTGATTTTGATAATGTCATTTCAAATTGAAGTCAGTCAAATATGATCAAAGTCTTGTTTCATTCACTGTGTGGATTCTTATGCCAGTACTTTTTGGCTACTGGATCGGGCATCGGGAATTCGAATATTTCATGCAATAAATTTGTGTATGCGCGACAAGTGTGTGTAAATAAAAGTCGGTGTGGTGGTATTGATTTCAGTGATATTACACAGCGACCGCGGTGGAGGGCGCTCAAGGATGGAGGAGAATGAAGTTGAGAAAGGAGGAGAAGAGGCAGGAGGTCGTGAGGGGTACAAAAGAAGGAGGGTGAACAGAGGAAAAGCGAAAGAAGGAGTTGAAGCAGTAGGAGGGTGTCTTCTGCCCCTTAACTCGCTCGTTCTAGCGTTAAATATGATACAAATGTTATCATCCCTCCTATTCTGTACTCCTTCCCCAATCCGTACCTTGTGGCACGAACCACGACCAACGATTCTCCTCTTCCCTTACCCCTGGTTACCCGTCCACCCGCACTGAGTGCTCTTTGTTTCTTTTCCTCGTCTGTTTCCTTCAACTTCTCCATTCTTCTTTTGCCCATATACATGTCTTCTTCCCTCTTCGCCTCTCTCGTGTTCTCTTGCACGAGACTTCGGTCCAAGCTGAACCGCTTTCTCCGCCGGCTTCTTCCCTCGTTTAACCCAGCATAGCGGGGATGACGGTATTAAGGGCAGCTCTATTATTCGACCACCCAACCACTCGACTCTTCGTCTCGAGAATCCTCGAATCCTTTTTTTCCTTCCTCCCCAATCTCCCTTTTCCGCCTGCCCTTTTGCCCCTCCTGTCTCGCCTGCTCGCTGTCTCTTTCACTCAACCTTTTACCCTCTCTTTCTCTCCTCTCTTCTACACGCTCGCCTCCCCTACGTATACAATGTTCCGCGTATTTTTCCCTGGCGCTTTCTCACTCCCTCCCGGGACTCTATTTCCAACCCTCTTTTCGTCGGCCAGGAACCAGGAACCTCTCTTCTCCGTTCGGGGTCCACTGTAAACAAACGCACGAGCGCAAAAGAAGAATCGAAGGTTTCCCACCCTACTATTCTTCTCGCTTTCCATCCTCCTTTTTATAGCTCGTACTCGTAGTTGGGCCGCTGACTTTAAGTCCACTAAAGGGATCACTGGCGATCTGTGACTACTTGTACAGATGAATATCATCGAATCCTGATGAGTGAATATCCCAATGTTCATAAAATTTAGTTACCGGTCGAATACAAAAATCTTGTTTTTTATTACAAATTTTATTGATTATTCTGTCAGTTCAATTTTTCATTCATTATACTATTCCCAGTAGATTTTAGTATTACTAAATTGAATCGTTTTGCTAAACACTATCGTATCTACTATGTTTCTTTATTCAATTTTCTCTTCTCGGTTTACGAGATTTTTATCGAAATATGAATTCAGAATGTCCTCGTATAATACATGAGACATCAATAAAGGATTCAACGATCGAACGCGGGAGGTTCTTTAAAATTTGTAGAGCCGAGTTTCCGTACTCGAGTAGGGTTGACTCCTCTCTTCCCTGGTCTGTTTTTTAAGAAACAAGCAAACCAAACGACGAGAAGTTTTTCCTACGGACGGCTATTCTTTCTGCTTCTGTCTTCGCATTTACTTGCATTAACTTGGCACAAGTTAAAGGACCGACTTCTGTTTAAAACATAGCCCACGCACGAATTCTCTTTGGATTATTTGATCGATCAATCCACCAGTGTACTCAATATCAACACTGTTATCGCGTTACTTAATCCTCCGTTTTCAAATTTTGCCATATTTATAATTTTAAACTGTTATGTACAATTTGGTACTGCATATGTACAGATAATATTTCCTGAAGAGGTAAGATCGGATACATTTATCCGGTATTAAAAGAAAATAGTGATAACACTCGTACACGTGTGTATTTGTAAAAAAATATGCAGTTCAGGCTCTAAATAATGAACAAGAGACCTTACTTTCGCAATTATTGCCGTTTCACATCTATTATATACTATATAGACATAGTTCGACTTTACGGCTCAACGACTGTACGGGATCGGATCTAAATTTTATTTGTCTTCGAATAAACGATTCCTTTATCGTACACGATATTCTATCACCTCTATACATCGATGAAACTTCTATGTCAGCGTGGTTGCAGAGCGACTGTCAATGCTGTTCGTGTTCAAATCAATTTTCGATAATATACATATTCACCATGATTGCAACAAGCCATACGTATAACACATTCGTCACGATCTTGCTATAAAATATGTCTCTTAATCTAATTCGTTCTATGTTACTGTATAGTTATATTAAGTAATCTTTTTCGAAAGATAATGTTTTAGGCCCGAATTTATAGTCGTTTCTCAGTTCTCAACTGCTTGTTGCATATCTGAGTTTCGTGATACATGACTGATGAAAATCGAAGATATGTTTTTAAACGTTTTATTTCATTATTGATTAAGATTTCTTAAAATTTCATTGAAGTGTCTACGGTCATTGTAGTAGGCTTACTCACTTCAATACAATTTAAAAAGATCTTATTTAATAATGAAATAAAACTTTTCATTGAGCAATTGAGAATTGGAACTGAGGACTGACAAACGACTATAAATTCCAGCCTTTGGATCATGTTATAAACTTAATGTATATGGCATTTTAGAGTATACGTGTATACACATACATTTGTTTGTAGTGTACTGTGACCGTTATCCTACTACGTGTTCCTATTCCATGTCCATCATTATAATAAATAAATATTCTATTCACGTCTCAAGTTTATCGAAATTTTCAAACTCTTATGGAATTGCATTTACCGACACCGATACTACATACTTATCATATTTCTCGAGATAACGAAACTGTTCGGATTAAAGTAAATCGTTCGATGATTCACAGGGGGTAGACCGGCTTATTCATCTCTTCCAGCTCGATTGAGGCGTCGATCGATTCTATCCGTCATATAATCATCGTAGCCACCCTCAAGATGGTCAAGAGAGAGAGAGGCGCCCCTCCCGCAAGATTAATACCACCCCGAAACCACTTTACCCGATACTTAATAATACCGCAACCACGGGGTCGTTTTCCACAGCGAAATTAAAAGGGAAACATTCAAAAGGCAACACAGATCGATAAGTGACACTGGGCTTTTTATATTCCCGCCTCGGAGACGCTGGACCTCCAGAGAAGTGCAGGCTGGAGGTGGTTTAACATTCTAAATCTTGCAGCTTTTATAATTGGTTTCGTATCTTACGATGGGAAACGTATTAAAGCCATTATCCAGAAGAGTTCCATCCCTAGCTGGAGTGGAAAAGGTGAGAATGAAACCGATACAGATAGGAACTTGAAACGTACTTGATGTTGTCTTACTACAATAAAAGAAACGAACAAGAGGCTGTATTGAAATAATAACATATTGCAATAAGATTTAAAATACATGTTACGTTTTTATTAGTTTAATAAATGCAAGTAGAATAAAACAGAATGTATTTCAAATAAAATTCGATCGAAGTTGTATAATAATATGTAATAGGAGCTTTAGTGTCATATTACCAATAGAATTCTCATATGAAAGTGGCAAAAAATATTCAATGCACACAATTATAAATTTCTCTATTACCTTTTCCTACAACAAATAATAAAAATGTATTAGTATTGCTCAATATACCCTTTGAGTATAGAAGCTGCGATCGATAGGTTCGCGAAACGATAAAATTTAACTCTCCAGAAGCGGATAGAGAGTACGGAAAGGAGAGAGAGGAGAGGTAATGCACCACGTCTTCGAACATACCGTGCCGTGGAAAATGGATTTTTACGGGGGGGAAAATGTGGCACATATCTGGGAAGGGTATTCCCGCGATATAATCGTGGAAAAAAAAATTCACGCGTATCGTTCAGATAATCCATAAGGAAACTTTTCCATCTACAAGATTTCTGGAACTACTATCAAGAGTATTCATATGTATTCTTTAGCCTGATTATGATTACTCCTGTTGGAAAATTACAACGATAATGTAAGACGATAATAAAGATGTATTCGGGAGCACAAGAAAAATTTTTTAATCGTTATTAAACTATTATTATCTTTCTAAAGTTAATAGAGATATGTGATATTACCTTTAGGTTTACGATGGTAGTGATTTAATAGAGATATTTACTTAGTTTTCATTTATTTATTAGGCAATGTAATACGATTTAAAATATGGGAGAGAGCATGGAGAGAAGTTTTATTAAAAGGTTTTATTATTTTACTATACGATAGGACAGATACAATTGTTGAAAAAGTAACAACAAAAAGGAGTACAAGACAAAGAGGAAAAAAGTTGAGTGCAGATCTTTTTCGGCGGCGGTCTCGATGGACTTTAATCGCGAGCCTAGTGCAAACTAAAAATTCACCTTGTACTTTTCGACCCGGGACGAGGAAGTCCGATGTTTTCTCCTTCTCCTTTTCTCGTTTCCCTTTTTTTTAATTTCTGTTTCTCTTTCTCTCTTGCAGTTTTTTCATATTCCAACGACGACCGGCGAAAACGTATTAAAGCGTTTTTCCAGTGGACGAGAAAAGCAGAGGAAGGTTGGGGAGTAGAAACGGGTGAGGGAAGGGATGAACACGGTCGGACAGAGACGGAGAAATAGAAGGAAGAGGCAGACGTTGACGGGAAACGGGAACCCGGGAAGTTGAGTTGGCTGGCCGGGAAAAATGGTCGTAGGACAGCAGGAGAAAATAAAGGGGAAAACGGTTCGTATGAAAATGTAATTAGGGGAAGCGTGGAAGCTCGGCTCATTGCGGCCTCGACCCTTTTACTTCGCCACCTTCTCTTTCACTCGTATCCTCCGCTTCCTACCCACCAACCCCCGGCTTCTATCTCTCTATCTGGTACTACTCTCTCCCTCCTCGCTGCGCGAGATTTCTCCTGTTGCCTCCGATGTGTAATTTGTTAACCGCGATGCCTCTAAACGATCACGAAATCCACTCGTATTGTAATCCTTAATTTGTATCAAAAATTTCCTTTTCCTAAAATAAAGAAACATGAATGCAAATACTCTTTCTTTTCTTGAACGTAAAGGAATTAATTTTTTGAACAATGGATTCGATTCTTATCAGTGAAATTGATGTAAATATGATTCATATCCTTAATCAAAAGAAACGAAGAGAAATCATTATAGACATTCATATAATGAACATTCCCACCACTCATCACTTGAGCCATCGTCATCGAGGAAGACACATAAACCTCTCGAAACGGCAATCGGATTATTGGCTACGTCGCGTCGCGTCGCCGGTGGCGGCTGGCTTGTTGTTCCATTTCTTTCAATAACAGCCGTCCCCACCGGTCGTACAATTTGCATTTCATTACGCGACCAACGGTTTACTTCGTGGTTGTGTCCGTACTGAGAATTATTATTCGCGATGTCAGGACGCGGTTCGAGTCTCTATGCTTTACACGTGTAAAAAAAACGGGGTCGCGGACGAAGGAGGGATTGGGAAAACTCGCGACGCCGCGCCAGAACGAATGAACGAGACTACGACGGCAACGCGTCGGGGAAAGGTTTCGGGAGGAAGTGTCTTCGCAATTTAACTTTTACGATGCGCCTTGTCATTTCTATCCGGGCTTCTGCTACGGAATGCAACCAACCCCTGGTGTCTTGTACTTTGTCGCGAACTCTCGTTCCCGATATCCGTTGCATGCAGCATCAGAAACGCATGCCAGTAGTTAGCGAGATAACTTGCAGGAACTATTCGACGCGCGTTACTTTTTATAACTCGATTTTTTTTCACGGCTGGTGGTACGCGCAACTCGCAACCCGATATCAGCAAAAATCTCCAATCTCGATAAAACGTTCTGTAAATTAGTTGGTTACATTAAATCACGCAAACACATAACAATATTCCAGAATGCATATTTTTTTTATGACAGTAACAGATTTCTATTCAGTTTTTATTTCTTAAAAATATTTATAAGGACCCGATTATAGAAAACTGTTTTCACATGATTGTCATCATAGCAGTATTATTTATATTTAATTTTGTCCATTACAAGTAATATTACTATGCTTGTATAAGCAAGACCTACGTGAATAAGCGATGCTTCTAATTGCTCGATTTAAAAAGAAGAAAAACGGGAGAGCGGTCGCGAAGAAAAAGGACTGGGCTATTTATTTTGTACGGTTAATCGCTGGAATTCGTGGCGTTTTAATGCGTGCTCTAATTGAGCGTGGGCGGCACGCTGCTCGCGCGCAAAAGTAAAACGTTCGCGAGCTTTCGAAACGGATGAAATTCCCTGCGGCGAGTACGGTCGAAGGGGTCCATAAATTTTCGCGTCGCCTTATGGAGAACGATGCAATGTATCTCTAATGAAATTGCGAACTCACGATTTCTTTCACATTAATCTCATTTTCGTCATTTTTATACATACCATTGAGTCTGTATTTCCCTGATCGAATGACAAAACATTATATGACATTTTTCTGAAACTTCAGATTGTGTCTCCTCCTACTTTGTAACTAAGGAAAACTGAATAAATGAAATCGCTTAAAAATTATTGTTGCCATTGTTCAACTTTTCATTGGCATACACGTTTTCCGCAAATAATTATCTGTTTTGCAAATCGGTAAGTTTAGCAATAGGTGATGGAGGGCAAAAGGAACGCGATGACGATAACTATAACGACTTGATCCCCATTTCCAAATGGTCCATATCACAAAGCATCTAGCGATGACGATTCCACCTACCCCAAGTCGCCATCCTTAAACAACTTTTACTCCCTGGTCCGAGTGTTCGCGTCGTAAAGAGCGAAAGAAGCATTCTTGAAAGGTGCGATATGTTGTGCACGTGTGTATATGCTTTTACGTACATATGTATGTATGCGTGTTTCGCGGCGTGAAGAAGTTGGTAGGAGTGGGCAAGAAAACCAGGGAAGCGAAGCACGAGTTGGAACGAGACATCTAGTCGGGTAGCAAATGTGAGGAAAAGAGGCAGGCAGACCGTCGAGGGTGTCGGAGAGTGCGAGAAACGCGAGAATCGGTAAAGTTGATGGAACAAAGACAGAGCAAGCCGCGGCGGCGCGAAAAAGAAGAGTCGGCGCTCGAAGCGGGAAAGGGAGTTAGAGTTCGCCGGTGGGAATAGGATGGAAAAAAGAGAAAGAAAGGGAGACACTGTGCCAAAGAGCGGAATGCAACGGCAGAGAGAGGAGGTGGTGTCGGTGGGGTGAGGACTGACAGGAGGCGTTAGCTTGGGATACGCGGACCCGTCATACAATAAATACGATATTTGCACCCCACCCACAGTGGAATAGAAGAGTGAGGTGGTGCAGCCAGGACGAGCGGGTGGTTGCGGCGGTTCAGGGGTGGCAAAGCGCGGGGACTCTGCGCGCGGGTGTCTATGCGGGGGGGAGGGAGCAGGGTAGGTTTAGAGGATGCGGGTGGGTGGCGAAAACGTTGGTCGGTCGAAGGGACGAGGCAGTGGCGAGTGGGCGGTCTGTACGATGGTATAGATTTTTATGTCTGCGAGAAATACAAAATGATGGATATAAACCTTCCTCGCCTCGCCGTCGTCCCCTGCCTCCACCTCCTCTGCTCTCTCTTCTTCACTCTCGGGCGTTCCGCTCTTTTTCTCTCTCTCTCTTTTCCCGATCCCTCTCTTGCTTTCTCTACAACCGTCTCTCTCATCGCCGTACACTCTCTCATGGATACGATCGTATACACAGTTTACCCGGTGCACAGCGACGACGTGATCTCCGCGAGAGTATACCTCTCTATGTGCGTGTGTACAGGGTGTATCGTTCCGAGAACAGCAGCCGCGGAAATCAAAGACATCCTTGATCATTTAGGTTGCTTTCTCAATTCCGATCATATCAGAATAGAACAATCGATCTTGCCAAATGAGATTCTCCAAAGCTTTTACATATTTTTTATTATCATGTTAATTGTATTTTATATTACTTTAATCGTGACTATATCTCTGATAAGAATAATTTGTTTCAATGTGACATCTTCTCCTAAGTTACTGAAGTAATTAAAGGACTCTGTTACATATGTATACGATAAGATAAATTGCGACATGGACGATCGCGCATATTTGTTTTTGCATGGTAGTAGATCGAATAATGAAATTAAACTGAATTTATTATAATATCTTAACTTTAGTTCATTCTCATGCAGATAACACGTAGGAAACAATTACAAGCAAGATGCGATTTATATCGCTTTCAAAGGCACTCTAAAACATACCCTAAAGGCCGGAGCCCCTAATAATCTAAAATAATCGCACAATTTACAGAATCGTAAAGCTCAAGTAATACTAACGCTTCTCCTTCGCGACAATGTTCTTTCAACTCCTATAAAAGTGACCGGCATAATAGGCAGGCCTCAAAGACGTCTCTGTCGTCCAAAGAAGAGGGAACAGTGTTTAAAAAGCGGTCTGCACGCGTGACCGGTTATCCCCTCAGAGCCAATGAAGTCTCCTTCGGAAGCGTCCTCGCCGCCTCCTGCGGCCCATTATCCCCGCGGAAGAGACGCGGAAGGCCTTTACACATTGAAACGGGACACCCCGTATAGACGGGGGTGCACACAGGCGAATATACGTTTCACACGAATACGCGGCAACCTCACCTCGCTTACAGAGAAGGGAATGGGGGAGTCTCTTTCCGGCTGGCGCTCACGTTTCCCCACACCAGCCGCTCGACCCACACCCCCATAGCTACCCAGCCCCCAAGAGCAACCTCGAACCTAACCTGTTCTCCCCTTGCCGCCGCCCCTTCAGTATCCTCGTGCGCCTCTCCTTCACCGCTCACCGCCCGAGCTTCCATCTCCGACCCTCCTCCGCACTCTTCTTCCGCCTCATCCTCCGCCACCCGCCACCATCGCTGTACCGCGACCCTCTACGGAAGCTCAGAGCGAATGTTTTGTCATCATACCGCCCTGCCGGGGCGCCAGCAACCCCTCTTCCCACCGATCCCATCCCCCTTCTCACAGGCCACTCACCCCCGCTAGCAGCCAAGGCCCCGCGGCAGATACACTTGCGACCACGTACACACCTCGAATTTCCGCTTTAGCTATCCCGAGTGCTCCGTGGACGTGCGTATACGCACTCGCGCTCGCATCTATCTATATCTTTGCACGTGTACACGTTTGTCGCTGTTCATTCATATGTACATAGGTACGTATACAAAACCGTTACACATACGAGGTCGTATGTAATTCGCAAATCCACATTGATACAAGTACACTCACAGGCTCAGCGATTATAGACTCTTGACCTTGCTAATGCAAATGCATTGTTTGATGATCCAATACTCAAACGGGATGCACCAGAATGCACCTATCCAATAAAAATGTGTATGTACAGTACACAAGAAACATTGTATAATTCTTTGCTCCTCCGATATTATAAATGATAGCGTCTCAAATCTGTGCACTCAAGCACAAGTATCGTGTTATCAGGTATCATCTGACGGCTACTTTTCTTAATGTTTAATTTTGTAAAATTTCTGATGACGTTTAAACGTTTAATACCATTGCATGTGCATCGATTTTAGAACCATAAGTTTTTGTATGTATTATATATATCTATGTAGGTACGTATTAAAGCACGTAGAAAAAAATTGAAGGCGTACGAGAACCGTGACGAACGTAGAAGGAGGATGGCTAGTTAGCTGTGCGCGTTGCTCTGTAGGCCAATGTGTTTGCCCTTTTCTAGCGTGCTGGAGGGCCGGGGGGGACCGGGGGGTGGTGACCGCTCGACACTACGCGGCGCATGGTTCCGAAAAAGCGTGGCCAGCACTCTTTCCCTCTTTTTCCGCGTTCGCCTGTCTTTCTCTCAGATCCTCTTTGTCCCGTGACTTCGACAGTACACCAGGCGGTAGCGGGATGGCGCATTCTTTTTTTTCTCTTCGCGTCTGTACCACCACCCTCTACTCAGCCACCGCGATACTCTCTCTTTCCCCACTATCTGTCTCATCTCATCTTCCTCTGGCTCTCGTTTGATCGTCGTTTTTTTCGAACGCTCGCTCTTGTACATCGGCTTGCACAGGGAGGCCCGGCTAGATGGGCTTCGGCGTTGATAGGAAACGCGGCTCCGGGGATGCGGTGGGACAGAGTCGAAAGGGGGTGAGTTTTTCGAATGGTATCTCCGATATGTAGTAGAGACTTTCGAACGAACCTCAATCCGTGTACGTATATGTGTGTGTGTGTGTGTACATACTTTGGCGGGCAGGTGTGTCGTGTACATCGCGGTCGCAGAAGTATGCAGCGGCGGGAACGCTGATTGGTACTTCTGATGGTACTGTGATGCCGATTAATTAATTAATGAATTAATTAATTACTTCGCGTCGACGCAGACGACGACCAGGCCTCGCTTGGAATCACCGATCGCACGTTCAGCTATTCTCTTTTTTCAGTTTCCTTTTCCTCTTTAATTACGACTCGTCCTTGCCGAGAGAGGCTGCTGATCCTTGTTGCCAGTTGTTTTTTCGTATCTTGAAACTATTGTCTAGATTCTAGATCTATCACAACGGACAAGGCTCGGAGGTTTTCGGAAAAACAAACGAGGAAACTTTGTTTTTGGTATACGCTATCATTCATAAGTATTTAAAGAGCAGTTGAATATGATTCGCTAAAAGTGCTTGGTAAATCGAATTAAAATTGAAATCTATCAAGCGAAAATTTTTTTTGTACAAAATCATTTCAAATCCGCGAAGACACAGAAAAATATATATTAAAAAAAATACGTATATTAGGAACTTATATACAATTAGACGCATAAGTGTTCGAATACTTACAAGTATAAGTATAAAATATAAATACGATTTTACTGCGAGCAATCGGGAAACGGGCGAAGATTCGTTCATGACCCAAATATTTTGACCTATTACATGCATGCTCGTATTCACCGGAATCCGGTCAGGTCGTTTAATTATCCGCCCCATTATTCTGTTCTCCGTGTATAAAAAAAGGGAGAAAGAGAGATGGTTGAAAATGAACAAGTTTTGTGGTAAATTACTTGATCATATGCAATTCCTACGATAATTGTATAATTATATGTATCTGTTCTATGCACATAGTATCTCGCATAAATTTTCTATTTCTCAGAGTTCCCAGATTTAGTTTTTAGCGAATCTAGTTAACAAACCTGAGTTTGCACTAATCGAATTAGGCCCGAATTTATAGTCGTTTCTCAGTTTTCAACTGTTTATTACATATTTATGTGTTTCGTGATACATGATTGATGAAAATCGAAGATACATTTTTATACGTTTTATTTCATCATTGATTAAGTCTTTTTAAAATTTTATTGAAGTGAGTAAGCCTACCACAATGACCGTAGACGCTGTATCACGAAACACATAGATAAGTAACAAGCAGTTGAGAACTGAGAACTGAGAAACGACTATAAATTCCAGCCTCTTAGTGGTCATCGTTTGACGTTCAACTGATGCACGCATAAAATACGCACACTACCACTGGATTGGTAGATACAATAGATCAACAGGATATAGTCGACCAACGGGGGCGAAGCTTGCCGCCAACACTCGCGTTCTTCAATTATGCCTCCAGAGATCATAACCGATTAACTCAGTCGCTTTTAATTAGCGATTGTCGAAGTCGTTCAACGAACTTCGCTCGAAGTAAGACAGAATTATGGAGTGTTCACACGACGGAAATCTTGACGCGATTCTCACAAGACCCATAATTTTCAGCAGCTGAAGGCGGTCAATCCAGGGTCGCAGTCCGAAATGCGAGATATAGGATAAAGCTCGTAAAAGCTGGGTGCCTTAGTGGACCTCGGCCAAGAGTACGGAACACATCCCCTGCTGTTTAGGTCCAAGTACCTGCTGGTCAAGGTTGTTTACTTTCCATTCATTCTTCGGTACGGCAACCAGACCCATCGAAAGAGTCAGTTTGGCTCTCTGCGAACCGTCTCAGGTCAGGAGATGAAATATAGCAACCGTTCACATTTTCCTAAAGGAGTAGAAAGTTTTACTGCTTCTCTCTACATCTTGCATTTCGGACTACGGCATTGAGTTGCCTTCTTTCGGCTGCTGAAAATCACGGATCTTCTTAAAACGAGTAAACACTAATTTCAGAACACGAACTTTTAAATTAACAAATATTATCTCTGTTCGAAACGTATACAACAATAAACATAATTACCTAACTAATTTTTATAATGGAATTGCGAATCGTATCCAAGAAATGTCATCTCATTATACAAAAACATTTTTCGCATTGATTTTAACTACGCGATCGAAGAGAAGATCGACGTCGTCTTGGGACACCCGTTAAACGCGACAGATCTTCAGATGTTTATATTCATCGGCGGGTGTTTGTACAGTACGTTATTAACAAGAGGAAAAAGGAGGAAGGCGCGGAGAGAAAGACACAACGAGATTCAGAAAGAATAAGACAGAGGAAAAAGAAACGAGGATTGGCTGGAACGCGAAAGAAGTAGCCCGCTGGGGCAAGAAAGACACGTCTCCGATGCGACGCATCTCGGTGCAATTGCAAGCAGGTCGACACAGACCGTTTTGTAACAAGAGCCCTGCTCGGGGATATCGACCATTCTGAATGAAAAAATAATGAAGTGGATAGATAGAGGATGAATGCATAATGGAAAACACAAAGAGGAGAGAGAGAGAGAGAGAGAGCGAAGGGAGTGAAAGGTTAAGAAGCGCAAACGGGAGGGAGAAGCTTCTTTTAAATTAATTATCAAGGTGTTATCGATCTGAATGTCGTGCCGAGCATCATGTGACCGATATCAATCGTGACACGAAACGTGTTTTCCGCGGGTATCGCGGCTAACCTATTCAATTGATCGCTAGAGCTGGCTTTTCTATAGCGTAGAAATGAGAACCTTGTTTGCTCCCGTCCCGCGTTTACCGACGAGGGCGAGGCACGGCGACGTTAGAGTGGCACGCGAATTTTCTTGCATTTCAAATATTAACCGAGCCAGGTAGCTGTGTTGTTCTAAGAACTGACGAAAACCAGAGTGGCATTATGCGACGACAATGACGACCTGTTTCGTCTGATCGTTCGTGGCCATGCCTCTATTTATTGTATGTTCAAAGTTACTATTACATGTATGTAACCAAAGTCGTGTTCCGAAAATGCGGAATTTATTGAACATATCTTACCATACTTGACACTTTACATGTTATAATTATTGAAATTAAAAAGATTGATAATGGGGCAGTTTCATACGCGTCATAAGTAAAACTTACGGTAACTACAAATGAACGTTACTCGAGCTTCATGGAGCGAGATGGAGGTGTAGAAAATAATTGAGCAAGAATATCACGTAGCCGTAATACTCGAGTTTCGTTGGATTACCGCTATTTAATCGATTCCAGGCAATACGAGGCCACAAATCAATAGGTACCGTTTGGTACAAGTCAGGCTTATGACGTCTATGACAGACATTATGAGAAAATTACGATCTTATCGCGTAGTACGGCTTTCAAGTGGCTATTAAACTCGACTAACAGAAATCAATTAAGAGCACACACACGTCGCTTTTTCCAGTTTGCGAATTGATTGTTTAAGAAGGAACGTTTTATGTTTCCGTTAAGTTACAATCTAATTCCTTTTCACTATTTTCTTTCCTTGAGAAGCAACGGCACAAAATTTATATTGTCTATTCTCGTTTAGAATGTTACTTTATTTCCTTTTTATCTTCCTCTCCGTGCAAACGAAATTATTGTTACTTTTTATTACAGCATATCATAGAAATAATTTTAAAACAGTGTGCATGACGATGTGTCAGTATTTGTAGACACACATTTAAAAACTGTATCATAAATGAATGACAAATTCCAATATGACAAATATTCTCTAATTAGGGACGTTTCCGTTAAGCATGAAATTTTTTAACAGAAACATCAGTTTCAAGAATACAGGAGTACAAGAATGCTCGAACTAAGCCGCAATCTCTTATCTCAACATTCCGGAGGACAAACAAAAATGTACATACATGTACATACGTATACCGGTGGGTCCCGGGTATGCGTGCAAAAGCGGGAGAGCACACCCAGGACCTTTTCAATTTTTCGTGTAAAAAAAAAGGCGCAGCCTCCTGGCCGGGATGACAGGTGGAACAGGTGAACAGGGCGGAGCATCGGAACCGCGCAAGAGCGACAGTCAATGAAAAAAATTGTCCCGCGGTAGTATAGTCGAGAGAAAAAGAAATAATACAGCGACGGATCCATCAGGAAGCCACCCGGATTCTTTAATATTACATAGGCTCTGCCGTCCCTGTCGAACAAGGTACGTATCATGCGTACGCAGTTGACTGACTGTATGTACATATATATTAATCTGTACAGTATCAAGCATACATATATCTAATGGAATTTAAAATTCAATTACTTATATTATTGTAAAAATCTATCCCAAACATTTTGCGTAACCACTAATAGCGCACTTGTGAACGAAAATTGAATGCAACCAACGGTAGACGTATAATATTTTCAATTCGTATAAAATGTATTGTAAGTACTACACTTCAGGGAAGGAACTTCTAGAGGAAAACAAGGAAGACAAACGCGAATCGCAAGAAGACAAAAAAGGAATGAGAGATACTTGAAAAGATAGAAAAGAGTTCGTGCAAAAGGGAAGACGCGTACTGGTAGACAGGCGCGAGAGGAAGAGAAGGAAGAGAACACACGGCGGCCGACCAACGGGGTCGGACAGTGACGAGCGGGTAGGTAGGACCCACAAAATAAACTGAAACCATCTTCCTCTTCCCATCTCCCTCGTTCTATAGCCGCGTCACCTCCACCTCTGGCTGCCGCCTCACCTCTGCCACCTCCAGTTATTCCTCTCTCCTTCCGCCTACCACCTCCCCACCCTTGCCGCACCCTGTGCTGCCCACCCCCACGCGTCGGTTCCTCGGCCACCTCCGCGAGTACCTAGAGCTCGGCCAAATAAATTACACCGCCTCGTGACGCGAAAAAATCCAACGAGTCGCTAGAGTGAACGAGCGAGCGGACGAAGATGCGGGAGGAAACAGAGATGCGGAGAAGAGTGGGGCGCACAGTATGCGAATTCGAGGATGAGGAGTCGTTGCCAGAGGTATGGGGTTATAAAGAGAGACTGAGAGAAAGAGAGGATTCGAAAGAGGTGGAGAAAAGAGGAAAGTAGAAAAGGGAAGGAGGACAATGGGAAGAAGAGAGAAAGAGAAAGATAGAATGGGATAAAGGCTAGCACGCGGGGCGGAAATAAAGAGAGAACGAAAAAAGTGGAAGAGGTCGGGGGGTGGGTACCGCGGTCCGCTTTAATTGGTTCGACGTGGTCAGATGAAAAATTCAACCACCCTCATCCTCCCCCTCCAGCTTCTCTTCTATCCACCCGCTCTTACTAACACCGACACACGGTTTCACCGTACTCTACGCGCGCGCCGTGCCGCGCCGGTCGGATTCCCATCAGCCGAATCTACGTATCTGCATGTCTATGGTCCTCCTCTCATTCCCTTCTGCAGCCCCGGGACAAAGTATTTCGGCCGTCCTTAGGTCGCGTTTTCGCCAACGATAGGTGCTCATTAACGTTTCGCCAATCGTGAATCATACCGGTTCTCTCATCAGGAAAACTACGAACACGCTATTCGTTAAGCGAACTGCTAATACAGACGTCCGCGTTCGAAGCCATCTGATCTGACTCCGATCGCGTTTCATTCCTCGTCAACAAAAGTGTCTCGCTTTTGCCAAACTTTTTTCGTAACTTCGACAGACAATTAATCTGCACTCATCCCTCATCTCCTAATTCGAGTTGTCCTTTCCGGACTAAATTAACACATTGGAATGTCAATAGACAATTGCTTTATTGAAAATCAGAAAATAATTTTCCTTGCTTTCAGGTGTGTAATTGTGAAAATCACTTGAAGATCAGTGCAATAAAGGAGAATTGTTTGATTCATAATTGGCAAAAACGCTCTCGAAAGATCGTCTCTTTGATATGGAAACCCAATAAACCAGCAGGTTAATGACGGTCGTGTATCAGACCACTGACCTTAACTCGGCCATCCCCCTTTTCGACCACAGGCATTTTGAGTGAGGGCACCGCGCGCTCGTCAATGAAATCACCGGTGGTCACTCGCGCACACAACCGAAAGTCACGAAACTCACCCCAATTTCTCTAACGTGCATCGCGCTGTTCGTTGTCTCATTGCTTCGAATTACGGCGTCATCTAACTAAATATCGAACTATTTTAATAAAAACTCTGTTCCAAAATTTACTTATTTAAGAAAAGAATTTGTATACTAATAAGTATCATTCAAATCTAAGATTTACAATACATGTGAAAAGTTATACATATTTGAAAGGTACGTACGTTGTCGAAACTTGTCCTACATAATAGAAACGAGTTCAGATTCGCGTTAAGAGAAAAGTAAACTTTCTGGTCGATCTTTAAAGAGAGAAAAAGTTCCATTAGAACATTTAATTAACGAAAAATTGCACTTCTATCGAGCACCTGAGTAAGAGCCTAATCTCCTTTTTACATCTATAATCCTTTTTCGCTCCCAGATTAAAAATAAATAGATACATTTTTAAATCTATTCTTTTTCATCCTTTATGAATGAATATCTCATTAATAAGATAGAAAATTATTTTCTACTATTTCAATTACTAATATTTAAAGCTGGTAATGAACCTACCTACAGCAAAGGGAGGGTTAATCATTGTCAACGCTCAAAGTACTCCTCTTTCCGTAAAAAGGATTATAAGTCCGCAAGAACACGTACCTTTCTCTCGGCACGCTAGCTACGGCATTATTACAAACGCGTCAAACTGTAAAACAGATCGGGAATTTTATTCCGACGGCGCGACTCGGCGGAAAGCGGTTGCCTGAAAGACACGGTGTCACAAAGGTGGTTACAGCGGTTAGAGACGAGGTGCGCGGAGGTTGAAACGCAACCTAACTCACCCCCGGCTTCCGTGATACCTCGAGCGTGTGTGCGGTATTTCCATCTTTCGTCGTACCGGTAACAGGGCGCACCGTTGCTCCTTTGATTAATGCTTTCCTGCCGAGCCGAAGAACGGGGTGGTAGCTTCGGGGTGTGGAGTTTGGGAGAGTGGGCGTAAAGGGTGGAAGGCAGAGGAGAACTACG
Source organism: Ceratina calcarata (assembly GCF_001652005.2). NCBI lineage: Eukaryota > Metazoa > Arthropoda > Insecta > Hymenoptera > Apidae > Ceratina > Ceratina calcarata. The sequence continues at coordinate 40,517 of NW_017141592.1, forward strand.
ACTAATCCTCTCATGGGCAGAAGCGGAGAAGGAAAGAGGGACTGAATAGTAGTTCCAAGAGCCGAGCGTGGACACGCGAGAACTCATTTCCGGTTATATCCTTCTATCTCCTACTCTCTCTCTCTCTTTCTCTTTCTCTCTCTCCCCTTAGTTTCTGTGTAAGTACGTGTCTCCGACACTACTACGTGCGCAAAACCCAGATGACTGAACGTTAAGCTGAGTTTACACTACACAATAAAGCTGGCTTGTAAAATGAATTGTTTTATAAACTAGTTGTAAAACAGTTACACCTGCCTATTATGACTTATTACAATATTATGCATTCTAAGGTCTACATGAAATATTATACAGAAATATAATTTTGTAACATACAATGAACATAAATATTGTAAAATGAGAAAATAAAACAAGTTGTTGTTTTATCAGTGTAGTTTTAAATTGAATCGATTGTTACAAAGAGTAGATTTATTACATTACAGATTATCTTGTAATACGAGAAATATTATTTGAAACGATCTTATATGACATCTTTCTTACTGCTCTTATAACAGATCTATATTATAACTTTATTATAGCCTTACGTTACGTTGCAAAGCGTAGACATAGCTTTACTAACACGGACGACAGTCTTCAACTTTTGCTCTGGATTGTATACTGTTGCAAATTGCATGCAACCATCCGTGACGCATCGTCTCGTGCGTGTGTGAATAAATTTCTACCCTTGCGTGTATATTTACAACAATCTCTCCGTGCGTGCTCCGTAAATCTGAAATCTTCCGGAACACTCATTGTGCTTAAGGTGAGGACGAATAATTGGTTGTGTCGATTGCGGGACTCTTTTGTTAGCTAATTTCGAGAAACTGTTTCGATTAATGAGGACTTGATATGAAGATACCGGGAATTAAAGGAGAAAGAGACTCGATCTTCACGGAAGAAGCATGCAAACGGTTTCTAGAAACGTATATGAGATTTTCAGTTTCATTTATTTCAGTGAATTGAAACGACCGAATTGTTTCATTCGAGAAATAGTGTAAAATGCGTTGTACAGATACTCGTTAAGGAGCTAGGGTGATCACATGATTTTTCTAACATTTATCGATGAACTTTTTCATATTTCTTGCACTGTTTTATAAATAACCCAGGCAGAAGCATCCCAAATTTTTCATCCTCATACAAAAAGATTTTTTAATCATGCAGTACAAGAATATCGTTGATGATTTTATCGTTGCGAACAAAAGTTTCGACTGTTAAAGTTATACTGTATTTAGTTCTAAAGTTTGAGAGTTTTGTTCGAACGGGCGCACGCAAGTGCTCAGTGATGTGAGTATGGTGTCCTCAAGACAATAGAGTGTAATTCACATATCTCTTGCATTCATACCGCGTCACATGCCGCGAGGTTTAATGTTCAAAATTAACGTGCCCAGTTTCCTGCTGAGACTTCCATTACACTGCACCGTATGCCAGTGCATATCTACCAGCAGTGGTCCTCGTATACATGGACACATGCAAACAACCGTCCAGTCAACTTTACCCGTGCGCGATAATAATTTCATTAACATCTTTCTTAAATGTTTCTCATCTCACCCATACGTCATAGTTTATTTTAGACTATTAGCAAATAAATTACGATTTATATTAACGTTTATGAACAGTTATCTATCGATCGAAATTTAAAAAGCAATTACTTGATCAACGTCAGAGTTGCATTGCAACGAGAACGTAACTTGAAAATAGTACTCCGTTCGAACTTTGTACGGAATACACAACCGGATTTTCGGAAAAGTTAAACGAATAGTTCCTAATGGCACGCGAATTCCGGGAACAAATTACGTTTGCCATTTCAGTCAATACTACAACGAACACGACGCGAGAAATAAGTCCGTAAAACTTACGCACTTCGCACAGATACAATGAAACTTCCAATGTAAAGTGAGTATTCTATTTAGAAACAACCATACTATGTAGCTATTCAAACTGTAAGAAGGTATGATTAAGTATAAACAAACTTAAAAAACGACATAGATACATAGACAAATAGAACGTATTTTGTACTGTCTACATAAAAGCTGACGATTAGTTGACGCCACCTTCATGATAAAAAACGAGAATATTTTTACTAACGATGTAATCATAGCTCGCAAACACCATCGAGTCAGAGATCCGGCTTCAAAATTCCCAATTTTTGCTGTTTCGACTCTCAGGTTGGCTCTCGCCGATACAATTGTGCGCGCTACACCAGATCGGTACACATGTAGGTACATACACTGTCGCTTTGGTCGATCGCACTTGTTCAACGTACACTCGTATATGTATATGTACGTATACCTGCGCCGGTAAATGGAGTTCATGACGGAGTCCAGTCAGTGCCTCAAATTCAAACAAACTTTCAGCTACCCTTGGGGTTCGAGGGATTGCCCGTGTAAACGACGCGTCGTTAGTTCCCCTCCAGGATAGAGAGAAAGGCAGACGACTTGCAGAAAATAGGGGTGAGGTAGGGGGGGAGGGATGAGGGAAAGAAGGACCAAAGTTGGACGTTGAATTCGCACACGATCGTGACTTAGGACTCCATGGTCAGGACTTTCCGAGGTTCAACACGACAATTGAGCGCGACAGGTACGCGTATCCGGTTTACACAGCTCGGAAGCAATTTCAACGTTTTACTGCTAAACGCGAAAGAAAGCCTCGCCCTCGCGAGGCGAGCTGCTTTTGAGATTATAAGGAAGGCGGTAGTTGCGGTACTGGATAAATGCGCGAGTTTCGTCTGCAGAACGAAATAGAAATTTAGTGCATAATAGAATGTTATTCCAAATTGGGAAAGTAGAAAAAAATGTGAAAGATTGGTAATATTAGTAATAATATAGTACCAGAGTATGAATAATTTGTTAGAAAAGAGGCAGCAAAATTGCAGACTGCAGGTCTTTTTTTCTTGCAGAAAGTTTTGTTTTTGAGAAAGACTTGTTTCACAGTTCATAGCTGAATGACTTTTCTATCAGCATTTTCATTCATCGCCAGTATTGACTCGGAAAACCACTGGACCTTACTCCTTTTGATTTTCACCCGTGAAAATGTACTCTACATAGCAGAGGGAATACAAATTCCTGATTAACGTGGAAGCCTATAAATGCTTAATCTAGCACTCTGTTACAATCTGCTTCTAGAAGAATTCAAAACAGTAAGATTAAACTGTTTAACAATCAATACACTAATTAATGTTTAATATTCTTTTATTTTTCAATTGATCTAAAGTCAAATCGATGCCACACTCTTTTTACTGAGGCAAACAAGTGAGTGAGAAACGCAACGCGAATTTCGCGTTCCTAGCTTACGATACTATACTTTATATGTATACTGTATTTTAATTTTTATCAGCTCTGGCACGCGATTTCGAGCTGGGTAGTGGCGAGGAGCACGTGAATAATGAGGACGTCTATATAAACGCTTTCCAAGAACTCAAAAATTTCTGACTGTGAAAAACGTCAACATGTTGCGATGTTGTACGAACATGAAACTTTACGTAGCGTGCGAATTGTCGAGTAAATGGAAACGAAATACAGATTAAAAAAAAAAAGATTTATGATTCGCGAATCTTTCTTAAACGGTCAAGAACATGTTTAGAGAAATGCTGATTATAAAATAAACGCATTAAGAAAGTAAAACTCTAATAAAGTTAAAATAAATAGAGGAAAAGAAAAACGGATTTCGAATTATCTGAACAAAACCGAAGAGTAGGTACCTACGCGTTTACGTTTACATGGCAAGTGGACTCGCAAGATATCGCGCATTCACTACTACCCTAGCGTGCTAATTACGCTCCCGTTCTAGGATGGGTAGGTAGCGTGCGCGAGCATGAATGACCATTTATACCCTTAGCCGTAAAAATTTAAAGAACCCGAGTAATCCGAGACGCTGCAGTCCCTTTAATTTCTACGGGGCTGAATTCGTCGCGGCGGAACGTACCGAATAGCGAGAGGAAAAGCGACGATTCCGTTTGCGCTTTCCTCCGACGCTTCTAACAACGTCGCGACGCGTATTTAGGCGACGCTCGTCACTTTACCGGCGACGAGAGAAAACGGCGTTCGGGGTCCAACGAAAGGACTCGGGAGAACGAAACGAAAGTGCGCTCAAATGGAAATCGGAGGCTGAGAAGCGAAAAGGTAGAAGCAAGAGAATAGAGATTACGCGAGAAACAAGTACAGTTAGCGGAATTAATATAGCAAGGTCTGTAAACTGATCTCTTAACTGACAAAACTAAATGACATTGTAAGATCTGGTATTTTATGAGATATTGTGGATATTTTTTCTACATATATGAGTATAGCTCTCATACTTCATTCTATTTCTATTAGATCAAATTTATATTTACAGAAATTTTGCTTCTATTGTGGACAAAGAGTACAATTAAATAATGAAGATTTAAGATCGCATCAATTATTTCCATCATTAGTTTTATAACAAAATTATTCCCGTGATAAGAAAAAAATGTTTCATCAATAATAGCACTTTACTCTCATTGATCTTAAAACAACGCTATAACCCCTCCAGGAAGTGTACACTCGCGAAAGAGTATTTTAATCGTCGGGAAGCGCAACCAGGTAGAGGGAAACGCTCCGGACGTAGCAGTTCCCTCCCTTACTTCCTGCTGTACCTCTTACTTCAGGTGAAGGGACGGAACGGGTTGAGAAAAATAATCCAATTTAACGAACGAGCGAGCGAGCGAGAAAGAGAGAGGGAGAGAGAGAGAGAGAGAGGAAGAGAGAAACGACAGAACCAAGCAGAGTTCACCTGTTTTCACGGTTTTTAATTACGCGTCTTCCCGCTCGCACGCGCGCGCAACATACTTTGTCGTCGCGATTCTGACAAAGGAACCAGTTTTCATGGATATTTCACGGAACCACGGGGACGAGGTGAAATTCGCGCGACTCTCGACTGCTTGTTGCAAGCCTCGACTTCCAAATGCTACACACAGCAGCGTTTACCTCGCTTTTCCATTGGTCGGAGTAATCCAATTTTTAGGCAACTCTCTTTTCTCTTATTTACTTCTTTCTGTCTGTTTTGCGAATCTTTCGAGATAAATCTTATTCTGTTTGCCTGGTACATTCATTACGAAGAGAATAAATGTAAGAATATGCGACACCTATTATTAACAAATAACGAACCTGTGTCTATTTTTTACAAAAAGTGATATAATTTTCGATACAAAACGAAGATGCATATTTCTATCTAATTATCACGTTATGTTATCAATTTTCTTTATAATACAATATCTAATACTTTTACTATCAATGTGTTGACAACATACTTTCCGTCTAGATATTCTTTAGTTCCATAAAGAAGCTATAATATTAGATCGTTTTCTATCTTTATCATTGCTGAGTGAAATACAACGCCAGTAGAGTAATATTGACACTTGAATTTTATTTGTCTCGATTTTGAATGGCCTAGATAACCCGTGGAATATATCCGACGACAGACGACCAGAATACGTGTATCAAATTGGTATAATATAAAAATATTTTCATTCAGGATCACATCACAATTTTATTCAACCCATTTCCTGATAAAGTAAGCTATATTCATCTCCAACAATTCTCGTCTCGTACAGCGTAAGTTCAGTATTCAGATCATGCTTGATACTTTTAAATATCATTAAATAAAATAAATGTTGCTATCATCTTATCAATAATCTAGTGATGCATTTTATCTTTATGAATGATAAAAATCATTCAACAATTGTTTGCATTTCTTAGTAGTATATGCAAAAATCAGATATTTTCTTAAAAGTTGTTTCTAAAAGGATCCCATTAATACAAGATAATCACGGACAAGTCTCTCTGGAATAGCATTAAGTGAGACGATGAGGCGAGATACTTTCGAGGGGGGATGCGCGTATTCTTAAATGGCGCGTAACAGGTGGATCGAAGGTTGCGCGCGTTCACTTAAAAACAGGAGCTCCAGCATCGCGCGGTGGCACGGTACGAGTGTACCGGGGCGCGAGTTTCCATAAAGTAAAAGATTTAGACTCACGTGTCCGAGCTTCTCCTCCTTCCGCCTCTTAGGATCGGTCTCGAGGTCGGGAGTACGGCTACGAAATTTCTCCGGCGGTGACACGGATCGCCTGAGCCTCTCGTCGGTGAGCGCGATCGGTTTACGATCCTCGGGCGTCTCCGCCACCACCCGATGCTGCTGCAGGTCCGATGGTTTCAGAAGCGCTTGCGCCTGTGCTTGAACCGCAGCCGCGGCCGCCGGATGAGGCGGCGGAGCCAGATGAGGTGGCACCCCCGCGGCCGCTGCTGCCGCCGCCGCACCCGCGAACCCCAACAGCCCCGCCGGTGGGAGACCGCCGACCACCGCACCGTGTGGCAGCTGCTGCGCGTGAATCTGTTGCTGTAACACGCAACAATTGCTACCGTTACCTTTCCCTTTATGGAACACAACCTTTTTTTTTTTAAACCTGCTATACGATTTTCAACGCTAAGACCTTACTGTTGCATACCCAATCTTCTTACGTCCTTCTTTTTATTTGGACTAGTATATGAATACAACTTTTAATTTTTGGCATAAATAGGCATTTTGTAGGATGTGCGCAAAAACATGTTTTTTTTGGATGTACCTTGCAAATTTGTCGTTTCCATAAAAAATGAAAGTCATGAGTACTTAATGTCACAACGAAGAGAATGACGTATGCAATGTATTAATTGGCAATGGTAAAGTCGAGCCTCTCCTAAGACCTAACATGTAGAACATATGAGCATCAATTAAATCTCATCTGATATTGTTACAAATTTCTGCTCATCTATAATTCCAGTACAAATAAAATTCACGTGTACAACGGGACGCGTTAATGATTCTTACGTTGCCGCAGAAATTACTTGGAATATCTTTATATCGTTTGAATTAATGTGTATAAAGCGGTGACCCAATTACGAAATAAGAAACACGGTATCAGCGTGAAATAAATGTTTTAATGATTGTGCATTCACGCTTGCTCAAGAGCCACAGCGACCCTCTTCAAACGAGTTAACCTAATTTTATATCGCTACTGCATAAATTGGCAAGTTCCGATTTGGGCCTCAGAAAACGTTAAAAAATGTTTCTCTACGTTCCTCCTCGTTCAACTCTTTCATAATAAGAATTACTATAAAAATTTTATTACGCACATCCATATGAACGGATAGACATCGCTGTAACAATAAAAAACCTGACTGCATATGGCGCTTATTAATTAAAAACTATATCTTTTAAATGTTCTAACTTGTATTCTTAAATATTTTTATTCTCATTCGTCGTTTTAGTATATATATGTTAGGACAAAATAGAACTTACCAGTAACTGCTGTAAACCCTGTTGTTGTTGTTGCTGCAAAAGGACAAAGCCAATATTAATTAAGCTATTATCATTCTTGGATTGCGTTGAAGAATCGAATTTAAAAGCGAGCAGCTCGAACAAAAAGCACTATTCGCTATGCCAAGATCCAATGTCCAGCCATTTGCCAAAAGTGATAAAGTTAATGAGGTAGGAATCAATGGTAAAGAGGCTCACCCCGATTATAGCGTTCAGTTCGGACATCGTGACTTGCTTCGCCCTCTCTACCGCATTGGCCACCTGCTGCTGATGCTGCAAGCCATGCTATCATTATCGCGTCGTTGTCACTCTCGATTGTGAAATTGTACGGCACGCGTGCCAAACAGAAAGTCAAAGACTCACCTCTTGTGCCAAGAACGGTAGTAGCTGGACGATTATTGCGTTCAACCTCTTAGCGATCTCAGTCTAAAAGAATGTGTAACGCAAACGAGTCATCAGTCTGATGTTAACTTAGAGTCGATGTATTAATGAAATAAACATGCCAAGTATACACATAATTGTACAATTCATTTCTATACTATTAATTAACGTTTAAAATTATAACTTCATAATACAATATCGAAGCATCGTTGCAGTTAGTTAACAACGCGTGACAGTGTCGTTTTCAAAGGAGAACAAGAGTATTGAACACCGCGACGTGCGAATTTCGATGCGCGCGTATATCCGATAATTTGAGGAATTGATTGAAAAATCGTCCAACCGATCACGCATAGTGTCGAGTCACGAAAACGCTGTGCAAATGTCATGAAATTTCAGGGTTAACGTAGCGGCCGCAACGCGAGACGGGCGTTGCGACACGACGAGCACGTGAATCGTGCGTTTTCGAAGGCGTGTACATACATACATACATACATATGTACTTAGGTACATCAAAGAGTCACTCATTAATGCGCGTCGATTAAATCGATTCGCAAGTGCACCGACGACGGCCACGTGACGCGTGCCACAATGACTACGTATGAAAGAAAGAGCACAACAGACGAAACATCATAAAACTCGTTTCGATATTGAAACGTTCCATAATCATCCTTTTTCACGTCTGCGAAACGTGTGTTTAACGCGCAATTTGTTGAATTCACTATCGGGTCGTGCTGTAATTCCAATTATTCGCACTCCGAAAGTGTTCTCGTAATTTTTTATCACATTTTTAACGTAAAATGTGCTTTTAATGAAACACAGATTTTTGCGATGTAATTTGATTCTCTGAAGCACTGTCGCGCATTGTTAAAAAAATGAAAGTTGGAGATATTTCTTCCGTCTCCCTTTTTTACGAAATACCGTTAAAGTATTAAGTATTATAAAATTACTGCAAGTTGATACTTTCTTATTATCGTCCCTGAGAGGATACGAAACGAGGAACGTTTATCGAGCCGCGAACAGCTGACATATCTGCGTATCATCGTGTCGCGGTTGACAAACAACAATATCTAACAGAGCACGCGCGCCTATTACGTGATTTCGACAGATTAGTTTCAATAATTCAACGAATGCGATCAAATATGTACAGTAATCAACATTACGGAGATCGACACACGACCGGAGTACCTATCGCGAAGCGCCAATATAACGGCCTAATTGCATCGGAGCGTACTAACAACATTACTCCCATGCGCAAATTAATACTCTATTTATACAATGGTGTTTCATCCCCGATATGATTATCTGCCTTTTATATTGCTTTCCCTCATTGCTATCACATCCCGCGTTTCAACGTTTCGATTCAATGAAAACAACGATGAAATCGACTTATTAATCGTAGTTCCGGAACAACCTTTAACATTATGATTTTTCATGATGCATGCATTATTCGACTGACGAAAGTCGAAAATCTGTCGATTTCCAATTTTAGAACTTAAGCTTGAATGTGACGATCCTTACTCAGAATACCATTCGATGTCACGTTCATGTATACTTTTTTCACAGCAAAAAAACTAAGCGTAATTATATACATCTAATTCATTGTATTTTGGCCCCCATAGAAACATAGACAAATACGCATCGCTATAGTGGTATGCGACTCCGTGACGCACTATACGTTCGTATGATTAAGGATGTATTGGCTATATAATCAATCCCAAAAGTTTATGTACCTTAGAAAAACGCATTTCCTATAATTAAAAAGAAATCAGACGTCGGAAGAATAA
>NW_017141592.1:50501-56740 GCF_001652005.2 Ceratina calcarata
TTATTAGCATTATTCTTCCGACGTCTGATTTCTTTTTAATTATAGGAAATGCGTTTTTCTAAGGTACATAAACTTCTGGGATTGACTGTATAGCCAATACATCCTTAAGATCCAATAAGTCAGATACACATGATATCTTTTCAAGGAATTTTTCCTGACTGTCTAAAACGACATGTTATTTTTGTACACTAGAAATTAAAATATGAACTAATGAAAGATGATAATAAAGTAGAAACAAACATTAGGTACTATACTTTTCAAATGCTCGTAAACGGATCTACGAAATATTATACATGTAGTTAGACACGGTTCATATTATTCTGCGATTCAACTAAATCTTGTACCTAACGATCTCTCAATCTGTACTCAATCCAAACTGTCACAGATATACGTGGCCTGCGTCTAAAACTTCGAATCAGAAAAAATGTCATTATTCCCACGGGAGACAGAAGGATGGAAAACTGTCGCGTCCGCGTCAGTTCGATTTCGGCCAGGGGTCTGCGCCGCGTTGGTAGGTGCCGGAAAAGAAGGGTAGAGTGCAACGCGGAAAAAAAGAAAAGCTCGACGGAAAAAAAAGACGAAAAGGACCGGCCAGGTAGCTCCAAAGAGAGTGAGAGAGAAAAAAGAGAGAGAGGGGAAAGGGGAGGAGGTGCACTGAACAACAAGGGGACAGGAAACGAAGCGACGACGGAGATAGAAAACGACGCGTGACAAGGGACAGAGTTGAATGGAGAAAGAGGGAAAGGAACGATGGCGAACGGGAGGCGAGGAGAATTTGCGCGCGGCGCAAGTGTTGTCCGGTACGAAAAAATGGTTATTCCTTCTCGAATGTGCCCGATGCACATGCACATTTTCCCGCAGAACGGATGGTCCGAGGATGGCGAATGGTGGGGGAGAAGATAGAAGAGTAGGGTGGACGAGGATATAAGGGAGAGGGGGAAGGAGAGGGACGGTAAAAAGAGTGCATGGAGGTGGCCGAACCTGGGCAGGAGGAAGAGGAAGAGGAGGCAGAGAGCAGGAGGAGGTAACATTGAGATTAGCAACGGGTAAAAAATCGATGTCATCGCCCCCAGCCCACCGCACCCTCGTTTCGCTCGCTCAACTCAACCCGCTGCTACCCCCGCAGGGCCAAATAAAAGAACTCGAATTCACGAACCCTGGAACGCGTGCCTATATGTACGTCTAAGCACATACACGAGAGTGTGCTACACGTACACGCGACTTGTGCGTGTGTACGCGCGCGCATCGCGGAATATGTGTATGTATATATATGGACGGGGTGAGTGCTGGAAAAGCGACCCCCGACCACCGGAAGAAAGAGAGGAAATGGTGTAGTCTGCGAGAGAAAGAGAGACGAGGAGGAAACGTGCGCGGATAGATAGACGTGCATGTAGGTATATACGCGAAGCCAGGAAGAACTGGAAAGGCAGGGTGAGTTATATGCAATTGGTCAGCCTGCACATTTTTTATCGGCGCGCCCGGCGTATCCGCGATGGGAAATGGTAGTTACTCTTATATCGGCGAACGCCGATGGCGATACGAATATTCTTCATCTCGAAGGGATGACGAGACTACACTCTTTTCGATCAAAAGGGGATGCTTCCAAGATCGGTAACCCTACTTATAACTACGGATAGTGCTCTCTGAACGCCTCTTGAGAATGGACGATTGCCAACGCCTAAATCGCTCGAATTATGACACTAACTGCAGCATTATTTTGGTTTTCCTCGACGTTGGACATTTAATGTTACCGTTATATGGCTTTATCGGATCTCCAATAAATCTCTTAACGAATCACTGAATATCGATTGGAAATTTATTTTTACACGTTATTAAAATCTTTCATATATTATCATTAATGAAACGCAACGTTGAATGAAAACGTTCTCATTACTTCTTTCTTTCGGTTATGTAATTTCCTGCACGTTTCAAACGAATACACGCACATACATCTGTTGTCCTAGGATTTTATCAGCGAGGGTATACATAACCCAGTGTCAAAGATAGAATTACGCGCACGATGCGCGATCGTTCGTATACCCATAGAAAGTCCACAGGCGTGACGGATTCACAGCATATTGCAATCGTGGCTTAATTGAGGACACAACGAACACGTGGTCGGCCTCCAGGACGAGCCTTTCAATTAACTGATAAGCGTTATCGGATAAGTGCGTTGCGACCTATCCTATGAGTTCACCGGATGCGTCGCTGATCAGTCTTCTCGTTTATGCATTTTCCCCCTTTCTAAATCTCAATCTCTATAAATCCGTTGTCCGTTCTTGCATATACTTTAATATAGAATATTGCTGTACTTTTTACAAATTTGTATCTTTAGCATTACACTTTTTATCGAAGTACTTTTGAGAAGGAAATAAATCAACTGATATCAAGAGGTTTAATGAGAAATACAAATATTAAAGAAATTCTAGCCTTGTAAAAGTACACGTGGCATGAAATCAGTGCCCTGAGATATCCGCATACAGGTAACCGCGTTTGAAGCAGGTTCGCAAAGGCCGCGACGTGCAATTATTTGAAGAGGGGGAGGGTTGGGTCGAGTTCGGGGAGAAGCGAGAGAAAGAAAGACCGGTATAAGAACTGGGACATTGCCAACAAATTCGAGTTAGTCGAGTAGCGAGTGGTAAAGTGGTGGCTGCAGGCTCGAACGGTTATACGGTGGTGGGAGGCAAATGTCGACTTGGGGTGGCGATAAGAGATGTGGGAAGAGATCGGACACGAGAGAGGTTGGAGAACAGGATGGGAAAGAGCGAAGGCAGCAACAACAGAGGAGGACTAATGGGGAAAAAGAACACGCGCGCGCGAGAGAGACGAAAGGGATGAAATCAAAGTCGCCAACGGTGCTGGACTAAAAAGGGTAAAAACGAGAGGGGATAGATTTGCAGGGAGGAACGACGACCGAGGAAGAGAGAGAAGTCTAACCTCGTAGTCGTAGGGAGAAGATTGTTTTCATTCGGTTCTCAAATTGAAAAGGAGCAAGGACCGAAGACCGCGATTCGAAAGCTGGCTAAGTGCCGGAGACAACCAAACGGAGGGTGATTTATTCTCTTCTCTCTTTTCCTATCCTTTTCTCAATCCCTAACCCTAACCCGCGTAATTTTCCTTTATGCTAAAACGAAAAGACAAAGAGGAAACGCGTGGAGACGGAATGCTCGAGAACTTGTACAAGTGACAACGTAATCAAGATCATGTTTTTTTCTTTAAGTGTATCTTAATTCGTTAACGAAAAATGATCAAAGTATCAAGTAGCTTGATTAAGCCGATTAGGGTGTGGAGCTATGCATGCCGATAAAGTATTCGTTAGTCAAACACATAAATAATTGTTGTAGTTGAAATGAGATAGGTATTAAACATTACACGATTATTATTATTTCAACAATCATACTTGCCTTAGGAAAAATATTGAAAATCATAAATTGTTAAAGAGAAACTTTGTAACATTTTTCGAGTACAATTGAACACATGTAGTTGATAGAAAACGATTAGATGAAGACATGCGAGCACAACATTATCACGACATGTGAACATTAATTAATCAATCGTTTAAGAACGAAGAACTTTTTACTTTCCCTCTAATTAGCGTTAGGCATGAAGCCAGTCGACATTATACCCAACAGGCTTCGATGTAATTTGTTGTCGTCGATACGTCCAAAGGGGATTGTTTTCTCGGCGACCAACGATTTTCCGTTTCCCTACCTTTAATTTATTTACCCGACTACGTGCCCATTAGCAATTATACGAGCACAAGTAACCACTTACTCTCAGTTTCCCCGATACAAAACAGTACATTGCTTACGCGCGTTAAAACAGGCGAGACTTCGTCGACTAAATATACATATTTCCGTTTTCAATCGCTTGATTTTTATCTCATACATAATCAATTGCATAATCTTCTTTGTTCGTGTAACGTATACATAAGCGACGTTTAATTATATGCGCTATAAAAAACCAAACTTGGTTTATATGTAACCTCGTAAAGATTTCTACGAATTTGTAACAGTGTAGTGACTAACTGCCGAGTTTGCTAAGATTTAACTTTATCAAAAATGTCAATTTCATTGCCTGGTCAAAATGTTTTTATAACTCCAGAAGAAAACCCATAATATGATTCATAAAACGATTTTTGAGTAGCCGGCAATAACGAGTCTATTAAACGGTACACGTTTTAAGGGGACGACGTATCAATTCGAATCTCAAACCGTACACGGCAATAACAAGCACCGCTATAAAGCATCCTAAGCTAACTAGTTTGCCACTTGAGCCACCGGACGCAATTTCGCGCCGATTTAATGGTGGAGCGGCCTATTCGGAGTGTATCCCTACCCCTGCTTGTCCCCAAGCTTGCACCCCATTAACCAACGCCCCTGGGTACAAGGGTGAGAAATGATCGGCCGCTAATGCTAATGAATATCAGCTCATCGTGTCAGGGAGGGTTGTTTCGGAGTTTAGGTCCTCGCCTCCTTCCCCGACCACCGCTCCGTTTCGGTGAGGAGAAAGAGAGGATGGTTCACGTGCAGCGAGGGGTCGTGATCGCTTTTAAGAAAATTACTGACAGAAGGGGAATGCGACCCAGTGTTTCCTCTAATTAGCCAAAATTACACGATTTCCTGGGCCAGATGCGCCGCGCCGCCGTCACCCTTTTAGTTTTTGCAACCCGTGACATACCATTTGGCCATTTCCGGATTGGCCAATATATTCTCGATTAACGAGAAATCTTTTGATTCTTAAATTCTACTATCTGTTGCCATGATAGAAAGCGGCTAGCTTAACGATAAATGATTTGATACGAAATTAAAGAAGTATGCAGTTATGCTGTGAAACTTTTACTACAATTGCTTTACAATTTTTGTATAACGTTTATGTTGTAATCGATTGACACAAAATAATGTTTTCGTAATTCATAAATTGACCCATTTCACAATATTTTATCGTTTTTGAAAGTTTGCATTTAAAGATTAATATCTACCGTCTGAGAAACTTTGCTGAAAAGGGCAAGCTGGTACGACTTTTGGACGTTTTCAGTTGCTACTCAAATAAAGACTTTCGCAGACTTGTTCGCATGCATATGAACGATAAGAGAAATTGTCTCGTTGGTGTTCTCACTTACCTGCTTGTGCATCTCCACGTTCAACCCATAAGACATCTCATAGTACTGTAACAAAAAAATATATACACAGTTACGCGTCATACGTATGATTTTTTTTAACTGTAATGAAATTATGCTTTCTTTTATCAGAAATAAGTAATTTCATAAAAATTTAGTCTCTCCGAAGTATCTACATTACTCATTCTCACATTTATCTTAGATTATCAATTACGATCGTCAATGAGATAATATAGAATAAAACAGTTTAACAATTGTTGAAGTTACAACTGATTCCCTGACGTTTCTTTCATCACTAATACTTAACTTTCGTTTCTCTAAAGTATCGTTTCGGACCTCGCGCCGTAAAGTTTTCGCGAGTATGTACGGAACCCGGCCACGGTACGAAACTTTTAATAAATACAACGGAGTTTCTCGTAAATCTCAGCGAAACGAGAACCGCTGTATGCTACTGTATCCTTTCTCGTTCCCTTTCACTGTTTTCCTCTAGTATTGCGGAACTGGCTTACGGAGAAAAAAAGGATCGTTACAACGCGAACGAGTTGGATCAACGGACGATTTTTGTCCAACGCTCGCATAAAGTTCACGTGTCGGTGTTCAAATATACGTTCGGCACAGAAAAAAATAATTTTTCCAGAATGTGTCAATCATCAATGTATGTTCGATTACCCTAATTCATTCTTGTATTAATTTCGTTCTAAAAGATGTTACGTATAAAATACNGATTTATAAAATGTCATGAAATTATTCACAGACAATTTGTTGTATCGGTTTTACGAATTTTGCATTTACAACAAGTAAATCTGCATCGAATTGTAGCTGCGTATTTAGCTAAATAAATATTCGTGTTTTGTGATCGAAGATAAATTAACTTTAACTGGTTAGTTATTATAACAAGAATTTCATCCTGTCGATTGAGGATTAAAGTGCGGTATCGACGTCGTCATCGACTGAACTTTCCTTTTCTAAGAACAATAAGTTCAAAATAGAATGAAATCAAGATACCACAAGAAATTGTTTTAGTAAAGTATTCGGAAGATAAAATGTACTGAATGTGATTGTCTATTATGAATCTTATACAATATTTATTTTAGTTTATTTAGAACAGTCCTTCACATAA
>NW_017141592.1:56761-70430 GCF_001652005.2 Ceratina calcarata
TAAATAATTCCCCCGATCTAAATTTTCAGCACAGTGATTTTTCGACATTAATTCAATGTGATACTTAAATTTAGAGCTCCCATTATTTCATCTTTTATTACGAATAATAAAAATGACCAAAATTTGATATGAGTAATATGAATAAATGAAAGAGGATAAAAAGATTTATAAAATGTCATGAAATTATTCACAGACAATTTGTTGTATCGGTTTTACGAATTTTGCATTTACAACAAGTAAATCTGCATCGAATTGTAGCTGCGTATTTAGCTAAATAAATATTCGTGTTTTGTGATCGAAGATAAATTAACTTTAACTGGTTAGTTATTATAACAAGAATTTCATCCTGTCGATTGAGGATTAAAGTGCGGTATCGACGTCGTCATCGACTGAACTTTCCTTTTCTAAGAACAATAAGTTCAAAATAGAATGAAATCAAGATACCACAAGAAATTGTTTTAGTAAAGTATTCGGAAGATAAAATGTACTGAATGTGATTGTCTATTATGAATCTTATACAATATTTATTTTAGTTTATTTAGAACAGTCCTTCACATAAATCTGTGTGTTATTAAAATACGATATTATACATATTTACCTTTGGAATAACGAAAAAAGCAATTTAGGAAAAGATACAAATATTTACTGTATTCACAGTATAATATTTTCCAATAATCAATCATTAATTAATATTTTTCAAAAATATCAGTTTGCTTCTTTAAATGTAGTCGAACCGTGCGACCACTCACAATACTTTTTAAAGCCGATCGCTGTAAATTAATTATGTAACAGTTATAAATAGTATAATTTGCATATCCATACGATTTGCTTGTTTCTCTTCTCGTTCCGCAGTGGCTTCTGCTCGAACATTTTTACGAGCACGATATAAACGTGCCACGGAATCATCGCGTCTGTGCGGTAATGTATGCCGGAGCGGGTGGCTGGTACCCAAGTGACTTCAGCTGCTAACCAATTTACGATCAGACGGCCATACGACCACGAATTGTATGTTGTTAATCCAATTGGATCCTGTTTGAGTTTCAAGAGAATTTTCTTGCAACGTTTACTCGTTTCCCTTCGTTCTCGTGTTTCCTTTCAGTTATATCTAACACTCGTCTTCAGTTGAAAAGCTAATAGAAGTAGGCGTGGTTTAATGTCTCTAAAAATAAGAAACCTAACTTGCAGATTTTTAAATTGCATTATTGTCCCGTGCGCCGGATCAAAATTCTTTAACGAACAAGTGACGTGTAAATCGAAAAAAGTCCGGGGGAGACATAAGCTTTGCAAGTAGGGGTAGAAAGGAAGAGCCACGTGCAAAGTTGGACATGGGGTGTTCAACTCCGACCAAAGTGCATCGTATCATACGATTCGTGCACGCGCTTGCGCGATCGTAAATCGGTTAGCGGCTGTCGCTTAGCGCTGCATGTCCGCCTTTAGCCGTTCGTTCCGGGGGACGGATGGCTTTTAGAGGGGTTGGCAGGGTCGGCTTCGAGAGAAAGCGCGCACGTCGGATACCGCTCGAGAGAAGGATCGATAACATCGACCGCGGAAATATACCGACTTAATAATGCAGTCGATAATCACGTTGAAAGACCGCGGCGGCTACGATGCGACGCGACACTGCGATAGCCAATGAGGAAGGGTGACAGGTCGCGAGCATAAGTAATTCGATCAGCGAATCGAGGTATCAGAAAAAGACTCATATGTAAAGTATACAACAGACAATGGACACAATTATTGACTGATGTTAATCAATAAATATTCGCCATCTGTTAATACTATGGATATATTTAATAAATGTTAAATCATTGCAATCTGTATTATTAATTACTCTTTATTTTAGTATATTAATTTTATACTTTTTTGTGTTATATGTATTTAACTTTACGGCACTTCGTATCCGGTTAGCATAAATAAATTAAGTGGACAACGTCTATATCACCTGTCTTGTCATTGTCACTGCCCTTGTAAATATCGCTGCGCGAATTCGTTTTCACTGGTACTTCGACTCTTTTACATCACAACTTCCTTAATTTGAAAAGAATTTAAAGATGCAGTCTAGTATTTCGATGTAATGTAGTGTGCAATAAACCTCTTTGTTTTTCTGCCTCAAAAATATAAGGAATGGAAACGACCCAAGAAAATCTGAAGCTTGATAATGTATCTTTCAATCTTCATACGACTCTGTTTTACAGACAATACGTTGTTACATGGTGTCCGGATGTTTACTTTTATAATAGCAATTTACAAAATAACATGCTATTTTGGTTTATATTTTGTACATTTTTTTGTATTGTATATTTAATTCAAATCAAATGTACAATAGAAAAAATGTTTACAGTACCACAATATATCTGTAGCCTGGAGCAGTGCAAATGTTACATTTTTGCAAAAGTAGTTAAGCTAGGTATTGTGTTGTAAGCAATTGTAAAAGAACAATTTCAATTTCTAGCTAGAAACGACTATGATGGCCTTTGTACATCCCGATGTGAAAACTTTTGATAAAGTAAGCTGATTAAGCTAACGGACCGATTTGCCAAAAACACAAATAACATAAGTTTTAATTCTCTTTTTATACATTAAAAAATAAATTTTAAAAAGCAGGAATTTTCAGTGTTAGAGTCACTTTAACGTGAAATTTTTGTGCTAATATCTCAACTTCATATACATTAACATTCGTAATTTTTGTACCAACCCTTAGATATAACTGTATATGT
Organism: Ceratina calcarata; assembly: GCF_001652005.2. Lineage (NCBI taxonomy): Eukaryota > Metazoa > Arthropoda > Insecta > Hymenoptera > Apidae > Ceratina > Ceratina calcarata. The sequence continues at coordinate 59,479 of NW_017141592.1, forward strand.
AAAAAATATTCTGATATAGATATACAATCGGCAGCCATCACAATAGTATCTCTATATGAAAATACAGTGTAGGTATATATGCACTTGAGTTTTCCCGCCCGACGCTTTTCCGACCCTCTTTATCGCGATATCAATTCCGTCGGTGAGCTCAACGCCGCGCTGGCCTCTCGACGTCCATTACCTAAGTGTCCTAAGTAGATCGACAATATGCGAACGGTTACGATTATTACCCCCGCGATAGTTAAATTGGAACGCTACATATACTCGATTTAGACGGCTCGATCCGTGTTGTACGCGTTCAAATCGCGCTTCAGTGTTACCAATATAAACGAAAGTAATCAAACCAATTTGCAATTTCTTATAAACTAAATACTGTAATTTTTTATAAATAAAATATGTATGTGTTTACTAAAATACATTCTTGAAGATCCTATTTTTTATGGGAAGTAATGAATAGTACAGTGTGCACCAAGGACTTAAAATGGGCCTTTCCGGGTGAGATTGATGTTTGAGCATGAGTGGCAGTCCAGTGTGCCATAGACCCCCTCGTGCTTAAACATCAACCTCGCCCGGAAAGGCCCATTTTCAGCCCGTGTTGCACACCGTATTTTTTACAAAAAGGTCATAAAGACTATCTTCCGCCGTCTACAAAGTGGATCGAGAATATATGTAGTCTGTCGAGTCGTCTACTTAAGAGTATTATGTATATATGTGTATGTATATTACATATATAAGTGGACCAACAATGGTATTTTACGGCCGTAGGACGAGAAAACTCTATTTTCAGTCCACTTTATAGGCGCCGAAAATGGTCTTTTTTTAGCCACGTGTTATAAAAAAGTTCTTTTAGAGTTTGTAAATGATATGTACACTAACATTAGTAAAGCGATATGCTGTCAAAAGCACCTGCGAGAATATACATATTTCAAAATATGCTAAATGTTTTCTCAATAGGTCAATGCAATATTTCATCGTTCAATTGAAGATGGTTAACGTACATATTAGCAAAGGGTAATCCACCGAAAGTAAAAATGAATTTTAATGGAATGTAAATTTCTTAAATAATGAAACTCATCTCAATAACGGATAAATAAATTCGCGGGAAAAAGAACAACGAAGACTCTGCTGCTACGTATAGCTTATTCCCTATCTACCCGTAATAAAATGTTTAACCAGGAATTAACAAATCGGCCCCCTGTTGAGGAAATTGAGCGGAGCCGATATTTATCTTTAATCTCGTGAGTTCTGTACGGATAGAGTAAAAAATGTATTGTCAAATACGTCTAACCTTTAGCAAGATACTTTTTAATCAGACTCTAGATTCACTTTATTAAATTTAAAACGAAAAAGAAGCAAATGGAGAAATAAGAAATTTAATATATCTATTGAAACTTTATTAATTGATAGTAAAATACTAAAATAAAAAATAAGTACAGTTATGCTTCTCGTGGCAATTGTACGAAGATATAGACACATCGTGTGAAAAGACATACTATCGCTGCTGATCCCGGACTATCGATGAGAGAAGCCAAGTTCTGTCCTAAATTGCGCGTTATCGACATCCTGGACGGGTATTAATTCGATTCGCGACGTAATAAAATGCTTCTTGCCCGCATCGCGGAACGTATATTGGTTCGTTCGAAAGTCCGAAACACGAAGAAAAGAGTTCGCCGGGGCCAAGTCGATAATCGGATGAACGGAAACTCTCTGTGGCAGAGAAGAGAGAGTGCGGAGGGAAAGGAAAGGAGTCAGGGGTATCGATCTCATCTGGCAACCTTTCCTTTTCTATTTTCACGTGGTTCGGAACCCAATAATAGGGGTTGTACCGATAATTTCAGCCCCACTACGGTTATTCGATATGGATCTTTTAGTAGCGAGCCTTTGCTAGGGTGATTGAGCCGCCTACTCCCTTTCCCGGTCTATTCTCTGTTCCCATATCTACCCGCTTGTCTCTCTATCCTACATTCTGCTTTTAATCACCTTTCCCACGCCTGACTGTCGCCGAACATTTCTGTGGGTACCTTGGTGTTTTTCTTCTTTTCTCTTTGTTTCCTCCTGATTTTCCCTATCGAATGTTTTCACGAGAGTTGTGCAATGAGAGCGCAATTTATGTATAAGTAATCGGCTGAACTCGATCGCGGCGACAAGAATCAAGAGAACAACCCGAAAAGAGACTAGTCGAATTTCTGTGCGACGACAAAAAGTAATATAAGACGTGGAAGCTAGCCACATAATCTTTTTGAGTTTTTTGGATCGTAAAAAGCTTGAATTATTACCTTGCATAGGATCGCATCAATTTATTCAATTTGAAGGGAATTATCATTCAGATAAAATTTTATATTGAGGCACGCAGTGAATAAAAGTTTTACATTCACTATTGGATATTTCATCAACTTTTTAATTAATTTAAAGGTACATGGTGATCAATATGAAGGTACAAAAGTGAATAGATTTGCTAATTCAACAGCCAGCCTAAAAATTTCTTATCGATTGAACAACGGGGGAACAGAGAAGTGGAAAGCATTGGGGCGGTGGCGGTGGGCACGTTCCGGGAAAAAATTTATTTGCTCTTGCGGTTAATTCTCGTGTCCCTTCGGCCTGCCCCTCTCCTCCTCGGGGTCGTAAAGCGACGGAAAGGGATGCGCGTCAACGTAAGTGAAATCGATAGCGACGTAAAAGCAGAAGTCACAAAAGTCGGTGTGGAAACGGTTACGACGCTGACAGCGTTAAGAAAATTGAATAGTAAAAGGGCCAACAGACTAACGCTGCAGGGTAGGAAAAGAGAGAAAAAAGAAGTGGAAATTAGAAGGGGTTGGAAGAGGGTGTGAGGAGAGGAAAAACAGGAAGAGACAGGGAGAGTATCGTCGAGAAGAAGGAATGAATGGAAACGGTAAATTCGTGAAAACAGTTAACCCCCGCGGACGTTAGTACAGCCGTTATGAAACTTCGTAAACGTCGGTGAAAAGGAGTGGGTGAAAAAACAAAAAGAAGAAGAAAAAAGGAAACACTAAATTGCACGGTGGAAACTTCAAAGGCGGAAATAAAATCTGTAAAAAGAAGCAGACGGCCAACGCAAACAGGAAAAACAAGAAGTAATCAAGAAACGTGCCCGGAGGATGTGGGTTATGTTTAATTTGTTTCGCTGCGGAAAAACGAAGTAAAGATAAAGGGGAAAGGGGGACGCGGGGAAAGTAGCACGTAGGCGGAAAAGAGAGAGAAAGAACGTAGGTAATCGGGAAGTCAGTGTTTTTCAAAGGGATAAAAAGTGTGTGTCGTGACGCTTTCCGTAAGAATATTTGTCACCGTCTTCCGTATCGATTTCAATCGCATCGTTCAGCTCTTTTAAAAAAGCGAATTAATTTATTCTCATCCAACAACTCCTTCTAAAATGTCAAATAAAATAAGACAAAAATAAGTCTGAGCGAGCATGACTGTCAGATACTTTTCAGGATATTAATTTAACAGCACTCTGTCATTTAGCGATAAAAATGGAACAACTGGGGAGAAGGTTATTGCACGATAAAAATAATCTATATCTGAACACAAAATCGTTTCGGTGACGAAAAGAAATCAGTAAAATATTTTTCTATCAAAACCAGGCAACTATCATTGACTGGTTTTATTTCAGAGTGCTAGATAAAACGGAAAAACAAGCTCATTAACACCCTGGTAAAGAATTAAATTTTTTACATAACAATATCCACGAATGCGTTCGTTTGACCAGGTTCACATAGAATAGTTTGACAAACTTAAAGAAAAAATCAAAGTGGTGCATGGCACGTTTCATCATGATTAAATAATTAGTCGATTAAACGTTGAAGCTATCGCAAGTGATGATAATTTGTATGTCCCGAGATATCGTCATTAAAAAATCTGCGGGACGTAACAAGTCGTGGCTTTTTGAGGGCGTGTATCGGATAAGGAGGTGTCGCGAGGCGATGATCCGTGACGCTGAAGTTCACAAAAGAGACGGGAATGCGAGGAAAAGGGCGATGTAGCAGAAGGAAGAGTGAAAGATGAGGAACACGATCAGACAGCTCGCGTTGCGGAAGAGAGCGAGAAAGGGAGAGAGAAAAAAGTTGAAGCGGTGCTCGGATTTACGCGGCACGTTACCCTAATGAAAATCGCGAAGGATGAATTGTAGGAGGGGCGGAAAGGTGGCTGGCTGAAATACACAGGGGTGGAATTAGAATATCAGAGACACGTTCGCAGTCTGTACATACGCTACACCAACACTTATTCCCGTCGGGCTATACGTATATAATACTTGTCGGTAGTTGACAAACCCTCGACATCAATTTCTCTCTCTGTCTCTAATTCCCCCTACCCTTGTCCTACCCCTTTTCTCTTCATCCGCCGCCCTTCCCCTGTTGCTTTACCCATTTCTGTCCCTGTCCCTTTCTCCTTCCTATCTCTTTTCACTACCCCCACCATCCCTTTCTCGCCCACGCTGACTCCTCGCGTCTCCCTCGCTCCCTCTCTTCGTTTACTTTGGAGATATCGATTACCGGCTCAACTCCCAACCCCCATCAACCCCGCTGTCACCTCTCCGAGCCCCCACCCCTTATCCACTCCCACTAGCACCTCCCTACCCTTCAACCACTCAACCTGGGCCGGCTTGCTGCTTGGTTGCTTGCACGGTGTCACATCGGTGTAGCAGTTTACAGAGATGGTACAGTTCGCGACAATTACGATCAAACGTACAGTTAACATCGGCGTACGATTCTCGCGAAACCAGGGGTATGAGGGGCTGCGATGGAAGTCGTGTCGCTTAACTGCTCCCCCTATGCTTCCGGATCGATCATTGCACGTTCCGTCAAGCATTATACATATATCATTTTTATCCGATTTTTCTTATTTTTTGGGGAAATAACAATTATCATTATGAATCATTGCACTGTCTCTCTACACTCTAAAATGTCTCCAAACCGCTTGAACTCAATGCCTCTGAAACGCTTTTAAATCGATCATAGCATCTTGCAAACATGTACTTACTTTCTCTTTACTCTTTTTCTGACGTCTCTAGCTTTCGTAGAACCTATTTATTAAGAAACACTAAAGTATTCACTATTGTACACACTAGACTATCTACCATTTGTCATGTTTAATCTTCTTCTTCCTTACTAAGACAGTACTTCATAAAAAACTAAACAATTTCATTTTTATCTTTTATTTTAATATCTTCGAAACGACTGAATCATTGAAACACGTTGAAATAGTACGAACGCTACCCGCGCTTTTAAATTGTACACCGCATTTTACAAACACGAACACATAATTCTCTTCCCGTTTATCTTTTCCTTGGTTAAAAGTCTTCATGTAAATGACTCAACTATTGTGATGCATTAAAGTAATGTTGAACAGAAAAAAGAGTGTTTCGCGGAACGATCGCGTCGCGTGGTAACAGTCGCGTTTTTCGTACGCGTTTAAAATAATAGCGGGCTCCTCCATCGGTGGTTTTTTTTTTACCGGAGGGTGGTGAAAATAAATCGAGGACCGAGGATCGCGACAGGGTTGTTGACCCTCCCGGTTCCGGGCAGCGTACGTTTTCGTATATACCTACCTAACAGCGCGGTGAAGAGAGAACAGTTTACAGAAGTGCATAACGGCCAGCGTAAGAGCACGTTCTCGAATATCGGTGAATTTATACACCGGGAATAAAACATGCGATCTGGTTTCTTTTCCTTTTGTCCATCCGCCCTCTTACTTTCTTTTCTCTGTGCGACCGTGTTACTACGAAAACATGGCGAATATTGCCTCCCCAAGAAAATACCATCCCTATCCTACTTAATGTACAACATAAATAAAAATCTAACCAGGTATTTAAATATAATAGTTAGGACAAATGAGAAATAAAGTAGAGGAGAATCGCGATTGGAATTGGTCATTCAAAATCTGCGTGTAAATTAGTTAGACATAATGTACTAGTTATTATATAAACTGTTACGGCACACTGACGTTGAAACAAGTTTTTAATCAATTCTGAACAGTTCTTTCATTCCCGAGTACGTGAATAAAGTTATTTAAACCCGGGAAATAAATAACAAGAAACTTATTTCCTCGCTGGCTTCTCCGCTGACCGATTCAGTTTGGTACAAATCCGCGAAACTTACTGTTTCTGTCTCTCTCGTCGAAACATCCGCGAAAAATCGTTCAACGAAATACGAGAAATAACGCGGGAAAACTAGGCTATTGGGAAGGCATTGGTTTCGTTAACCAATAATACAAAAAAAATAGACTATTTTTCACGCCTTTTGTGCGTTCTCATCCGTAATCGCAATTATCCATGGTGCACGAGAAATTCGATATAAATTTGTAACATTTCCAAACAAATAAATAGAAAGTTAAGAAGAGCGAATTGAATTAACTGATCCTATAAAAATTATCAATTGTTTGATTCCTCTAACAATTTTAATTGTTAAATTTGAATTCCAGAAGAATAAGGCGGTTCCCTGTTCTACTCGATAATAAATATTTAATAAAGACGCGAGAAATGAAATGAACCCTCGCGGCAAATACTTCGGTTCACGATAATGCCGCACTTTAATGTAGGTAAGTCCAAGTTAAGCTTCTTACCGATGACGATACGATTAGTACGGTTGGTTGAGCTAATTGCCTTCGCGCTGATGGGAACTGAATCGAAGAACCAGCAATATGAAGCGAGAACAATATCGATCGTTTTTCTCTGCAGGTTCCTGTACCCGGGATGGGTCACGACAAAGATTACCGAGTTCAATAATGGCCTTGTAATGTCGTTGCTTATAAAACCCGATTCCGTGGTTACGATTACGTTGTCTATTGGTAATTTCGACAAAACAGGCACGCGCGCTAACTGGCAATTTTTTTGAACGGTATGAATGGTGACGAATCATTGATGATTTCTTGGAAAAACGATAACTAAAAGATTGTTCGACGCATGTACACTAATTCAAAATGAAAACATTTTTTCCACTGTCAATAAATACAATTTTGGTCACATATGTACATTTAACTTGGTATTTCTGTTATTTTTCGTAAAATTGAATTTTCCTCTCACATTATGTATTTTTTTAACTTGCGCAAGTATTCCTGAACGGACGGTTGCAAAAAATTTGATTATAAAGCTAAGCTGGTTATACTCGTAGGAATGAAAAAACATGATTAAACACGAGTGTATCGTAAATTGAAAAAATTCTAGCGACTCGAGACAGACTATTTTATCAGGAAAGGAACGGGTACACATTCGATAAGTACACGCTTCGTTCGATTCAATCGAATTTTCACCGTGTGTTTACGATCCCCTGCGTATGTATCTACGTACTCTTCAACTACAGCGAATAAGCGTATATTCGAAGAAGATAAAAATACGTGAAGATGAACTTACAAAGTGCCTTACCATAACGTAATGCCTCTGCATCTCGGTTTTCTCGCTGGCCAACTTCTCGCATTCGATCTTCAGTCTGGAAAAAATGAAAACCGATTGAGGACGGAAACGAGTCAGACATGCGTTAAAGCGGAAATGATGCGCACTCGTCTAGGAAGTTCCGTATACGCTTGTACACATTTGCGTGTATAGGAGATAGGAGGAACATGAATGGATACACGCAAGCACATGGAGTAAGAGACTCCCCCCTCTGGGATTTGCAACGTCTTGAATTCATAGTGCAAAAACGTGGCATGTGCCTCCGGAAAATAAGATCGAGTTCGTCGATGAAAAAGCCGAAGAAATAAAGAAGAACGATGTTATCAATTACCGATATCGAAGAATATCCAGAAGAAGAATGATTAAGGAAGACCTTATAGAAACATTTTTCATTATATTATCTAATAGGCACACAATGAAACGAAATTATTTCACAGCGCATTCAAATCGACGAAATATAAAGTAATTATTGGTACTCCAACCCAGATACTTATTACAAGCCTCGGAATAACCGACAACTGATTTGAAATTCGTCGAAATGGAAATTAAATGTAAAGAGTTTCGAATACGTTTCAGTTAAGAGACTAAGGTAATCAAGTGGCTTTTTTAACATATTTGACATTTTTTTATGTCTTTTACCAATAGCCCAAAGAAAGGCATGCAAAATATGCCAAGTTCTTATAGTGTACGAATATTTTTGGGTCGTCAAGTACCTTTTCGGAAAGTGGAGGGTCCAATCTAGCGCACTGTGGTTAACCATTTCATTCAGAACAGTCTTTAAATTACATAAAAATACATAAATTCAACAGCTGTATGTTTTGTGATTTTTGGTTCATCTTTGTAAAACTTAAATTACTAAATATTAACATAATCACGTTACATAATGACGACAGTGCACTAGATTGAACTCTCCTCTTACCAAAGAGATGCTTAACAACGCAAAAATATTCCAATGTAAGGACGAAAAGCGGACTCCCGTAATCTCACATTTTCTCCTAATTATGCCAGAAATTCTGTCGCTCTACGTTATCGTATGATCCACGAGTTGAGCCTCTTAACATGAAATCTCATTTAACAAATGTTTAATCCTTCGGTTACATCGAATCATATGGAACGACAAAACTTGGATCTTCTTAAAAATCTTTAATGACTCATGTATTGAACATTCATTAATACGAATCCCACCTCCAAATATTTAGCCCAGGATTTCTTACTCGCAATTCCATTGGAACACGCGAGGCGGAAGACCCGCTTGGCGCGTTATTAGGTGGAGACGACGCGACGCAATGTCGCATTGTCGTTGCTTCGCGAGCAAACAATTCGAACTTTCCTCTACCGAATAAGAGAGTTCGAAGCGATCAGCGTGCAACACCGTCAACGGAGTGGTTCAGGCAACAATCCCTGAAAAAGGGGATAGCGAAGAAAAGAGCGGGAGGAAGACAGGCAAGGCAAGCATTGGGCGTCAATAATCGCGGATCTTCGAGAAATGCGAGACGGAAGAGATGAATAGACGCGAGAGAAACTGCGAGAAGAGCGGGTGGAGAAAGAAAAACAAGGAGCGAGCGAGGCCGAGCCGAAGAAAGGAGGAAGAGAACTCACGAGTGGTTCTGTTGCTGGATGAAATTGAATTCCTCTTTGATCCTCTCGCAAGTGTCGGCCACCGTGAATTTCAGCCCTCCCGCAGCCCCGCCGCTTCCTCCGCCACCCTGGAACAAGAGTAAAAAAAATATTAGAGGACGGAATTCGATTAGCATACACGACAAAGCAGTTGCGACAAAGAATAAAAAATAGATCAACCAGAACACTCAAGCAATATGCTGATTATAAGGTGTTACGACGTTACGAAGTATGTATACGAAGAGTAACGGGAGTATTTTTCATTATAATGTTAGTGTTTAATCAACCCCAATTACAATTGTGATAACTTTCATTCGAAAATAGTACAGTTAATTTATAGCACAATAATAAGGAACCTAAAAGAATTGTCACTTCAGATTTGAATAGACAAAATTGCAGAACCTAATTTCAAATATGTATACATATTTTGAAATTCTGAAAGCAACATTCATCCTCGCAAAATTCCGAGTGTACAAGATACTATAGTTATACTATATACGTAGATACTATACTGTATAATGTATATTATATACTTCAAAAGCAACATTATACATTCGGAACTAGTATTAAAAACTACGTTCTTGTTCCTGTAGTAAAAAAAAAGATTCAGTCGACTTAACAAGCAAGATCTCCATCGACAATCGGAACAGACGATGCGATAACAGCGCTGCCACGAACGACGGGACTTTATTTATGAAATCTGCGCGCTGGGGAAAAACTTCTAAAAGAGCACAGAAGTAACCACGAAGAAATCTCGTTACGCCGGAAATCGTGAACAAGAAGAAAAGCTCGACATCACGTCGGAGTAAAAATTTAGAATAAAGTTTAATAAATCTGAATTTGAAGAAAGCCGGCAACGGAAACCCGGGAACGGATAGCAAATTCTAATGAGGATGGCCTTGGAGAGAGTGTGTACATATATATGTACAATGTACATCGCCAATTTTCTTCAAAATGATGTATTTGTCAATATGCTAGTTGCACAAGGAGATTAGCAACAGATGTGTGCATTAGCGCACAACATCATGGACAAATATGTACGAGGCAAACTTATTTTGCAAATAACTCATATTTGAAAGTCGATTAGCAATCTTTTTAAAGGAAAAAGTTGTGGTAAATTCTGCTCTCTAAGGAAGACATCAATAAAGCTAAAACACCTTTTGATTCAAATGTGTAATGTGGGTGCTAGAACTTGATGCTAGAGCAGATCAATTTTCGAATGGTGTCACAAGAGTGAAAGTCGAAGATGACGAGCAACCACCATCAAATGGCCTTCAAGCGCGTAAGGCGGTGTACGCAAACACACAAAATCGGGGCTCGGAAACACGAGGAGAGAGCGTCCATCCAGGTATAAAAGACGAGCGCCTTCGTAGACCGAGAGGGAGAAACCGAAGCCTGAAGAACCAAAGATGAAGGGCCATGAAGGCGTTCTTAATGAGACCCATTCCACCAGGTAGTACAGGGTCTCTCTATCTACAGATTCTTCAACCGCGTATACACCGACACTGTGCCGCGCCGCGTCGGTTGAAATTATGAAGAGAAAAGGATCAGACTTTCCGATGACAGTAATGATTGCATTACACACGCAAAGACACGTACACGTGGTGATGAAGCAGAAAGAGGAAGAGGAGGAGGAGTAGGAGGAGGAGAAGCACGTGCACAACATAATTGTAATTCCCCCCGCGGCGTTGTCAATCGAATTTCACAAGTACACTCGAAACACGCTAGTGGAAGAATTAATAGAAACCAATCCGACTGTGCAAGTTCCCTTTCTGAATAGATGTTTCTTCAATAATTTGGCGCATGTCATTATTTTGTTTGTGACATTGTATTTCTTTCGATTTGCTATATTCGTTTGAGACGCCGATTAAAAGAGTATAAGCTTAAGGATGTATAGGCTATATACTTAAACAATTCAATTTGTTATTATAGA
>NW_017141592.1:70550-85869 GCF_001652005.2 Ceratina calcarata
AAACTTTCACAACTGATTGTAGTCGATGTTGAGATGCAATCATTAAAATTGGGAAATATATTTAAGCTATTCTAATACGTTTAATTGCTACTTTTACAATATATGATGCTTAAAATTATTGTTATTTTATAACTGTAATGTTTATTATCCAAATTTAATAACACAGCAATATTTATTTTGATGTAAAAAGAAGTTCGATTCGCGAAAGAAAGAAATTTTATTTTCCAATCAGATCATTAATCCGATAAGGTTACGCGTGCGTCATTGAGGATCAATATTGCGTGGCAAGGGGAGAAATGCGAACAAGAGAGAGAAAGAGGCGAAAATAGGAATTTCGAACAGAATGACAAAATCTCTCTCGATATAGAGAAATATCCCAGTGCGCGCGGGCGTTAAATGGTCAATGACTGTCCGCCGCGCCGCGCCGGCTGGGAAATCCCAGTTTTTCGACGCAACGCGGTAGTCTCTCGCGTAGAATGATTTGGCCACTTGTTGAATCCGAAACAGGGAGTGGTTGTCGGTGGTAAAATGGTTTGGGAACACAGGCCGGGGAAGAGGACGCCTGTGGGCCTCACTTGTTGCAATCATCAAACGGAACAGTCATCGAACAGGTTGTTGTTCCACTGGTTAACCGGCCAGCGGTACACATATCCGTTATGCGATACGACCAACGACAATTCGTTTTCATGAAAATTCTCGCCCAGTTTCATGGCCAACACGTCCGACAACAATTGGGGGAGTATTGATATAAAATTTTTGCCTCTTTCAGTTTTTCATCACGCTAATGCTTAACGTTTGAATTGTCATTTCCTACTTCCACAAGGAATAATGGTTTCAGAGAACTAACACAAAAAGTAGTTGAAACAAGAATATAACAGAAATTGTTTCAAGTAGTTTACGATATTCAACATTTACATTTGCTTCTACTCTCCTCTAAAATAGGTACTTTTCTAACCACTGAATAATTGCAGATGATTTAACAAATTATGAAGCGAAATCGAATATTACTTTGCACAGATTTTTATGTAGATAAAGCTACATTTTTCGTATTCAACGATTAAACCCGTATTTAAGGACCAAAAGTTCAGGATGTAGGGTCATGACATTTCACCGTATGACGCAAGCAAAAGCTTATAAATACGATTATATAAATTTAAATAGTAAATTCTCAATTTAGAAGGGCAGAAGTCGACGGAGTAACCATTTGCGGTTATTTCTGCGAGTGGTTAAAATTATTCGTTTTATCGAGGATGTATTTTTTCTTCATAGTAGACATAATCATTATTAAATTATACCGAACTTTTATAGCTATCAATGTAAGGAGTTATTACATTAGATATTTTTACATAGAAAGTCTAAAACGCACGTGTATGCTAAAACTGCCAACAAAGCTTCAAAAATATCTCCACACAAATCTGCTACAAAAGTATAGATTAGTTCCATTTTAATTTCACCAACTGATTAACAGTGACGATATTTGTTTTACGCAGTACGTGATATTCAATGCATACTGATCACGCGTCACATGTGAATTCTTTTTTTCTACCTCCCTATTATCCTTTCTTAATTACTTTCCACATATTTCCTCTACTTTTTGGAGCAACCTTTTATGCGACTATCAGATTCCTTTGAATTTAAACGTAATCACAGACACACACAAAGCTCGCGAATACCTTGAGCATAAGATGAGCGCAGGCATCGATGATGCTTTGCCTTGTTAACTGAAAAAAGAGAGGAAATGGGAAGTCGCGAATGATGAAAATCAATTTTTCAATAATTTTCTTTGCCCGACCATAAGCCGTCCAATCATCCGTTCCTCTGCCGCCACAGTGAAACTGTTATTAACGAGCGAAGACAAAAGTCTTCCCTTCCTCTCTCGGGGCGCCTCGACAAGAGCACGCTTTTGCACCGTCTCTATGTATACCACCGGGCCTTTGTATTCATTGTCTGCCCGATTCCCCTTTCACACTAGCGAAATCAATGAAGAAGCACGCGTGAGCGCAACGCCGTAGATGTGTATATACCTGCGCGCCTACGTGTGTGGATCGAAAAACCGGCTGGTTCACTTTGTTGCCGAGAGATAATGGTTGTGCGAATCGTAAATAAGGTAATAGGTCTTCAGAGGGCCGAGGGATAGACCAAAGATCGGATGACGTAAGCGAAAAGACCCTTAAGGGCGCATTCACAATTTTCAAGAGTTCAGTGGATAAATATTATAGAAAAACCGATAACTTCATTATTTCTAAAAGAATTTCTTCTAATCATGTTGCACCACTTTCCTTGAAAAACGACACACATAATTCGAAATAAAATATCGTAGAACACCTCCGATGAAGGAGTAAAATAAAAACGTCGATTGGTCTACACAAATACTCACAAACATGTTTGATCACTGTTTTTTCTATTGTATTATTTTATTCGCGCGAATTCACTTTTCAGTTCTTTTATATCATACGCCGTGAAAATACGTCTAATTGGATGAGGCAATTGCTGTGAGGAATAAATAATATTCAAATCGCGTTTCGGGTTAAAAGACAGAGGTGACACACATAAGGTACACTGATATATAATGAACATTGAGGAATAAGCATAACTGTTTTACACATAGTAGCTACAGTAACGTCGTTCGTATGGCATGAATGTCACGAATACGTGTGATAGATCGATCATTCACGTAGGATAGTTACAATTGAAGTTCAGGCATAGTGTATTAGTATACGAGCTTTCTTCGATTAAATCTAGTTTACAATACGTGAGAGAGAAATTAATTCATGATCCTAAAATATGTTAATAAGAAAAAGAGAAGGAAAAAAACGACATAACGCATAAGCTGCTGGCCAAACAAAATGATATCATTTTCTAAATCTGCGCTCTACTGTATTAGTCGGGGCAAAATTATTGGAAATGAAGGAAAGAGTTTAACAGTTTATAAAAACGAAAGGAAAGTAAAATGCAAGAAGTAGAGAAGCCAGACGTAATTCCTTTTTACGTACCGTATGCGTATGAATGAAATGATGTATTTATACCGTCAAGAAGATAACATACGAGGATCATAAAATGATACCACGTGGCTCTGTTTGGTCTTGCAAAAGGAGTAAGAAGTAACAACTATACAGGGAACCCTTTCATCTTGAATTGTAATATGTATTCTTTGTCCCTGGAATAACGTCAACATTTAAAGACTCGTTTTATTAGAAAAATGTAAGTCATGAAAGGCAAACGCTTTCTATAAAAAAAAACAGCAATGATTAACAAACACTACTACAAGTAATTATAGTAATAACAGTCTCGTTTTCTAATCTTTTGTTATCATCAATAAAAACATTCTACATAATTTAATGCATCGCATGAAAAAAGAGAAACTACATATTTCATTTTAATAAAACGGAGCACGCTTTGGAATGTCTGTCAGGGCGGCGGCTTGAAGGAGAATGTATGCTCAATCAATGTCGAGACATAAAATGTGCTAACAAATACCGGCACGCTTTGTAAGGGGAACCTAGACTGAATTTAGAGGATGGAGGATGAGTACAAGGGAGACTGCTCGTTGAAGAAGACCAAGGTGAAAGACAAAAAGGGGAGAACACGCGGTGAAATTCCTGTCGTTCAGAAGTACGCAATCAGAATACGTGAACTTTCGCGCCGATAGCGAGTAAAATAAGTAACGCAATCCAACGAATTCAGAATTATTTTCATCCAAAGTATTTATATAAGTACATGCGTGTACTTTCAATTCTGTACATTTTCAAACTACGTTTTTTCACTATCAATCAATGTTTTATGTACTATACAAAATTAATGACAAAGATAAGAAGCTTGATTTTTATCTGTTGTGTTCTGTGCGATTCGAATCTGTCTACATTATAGAAAGGAAAAAAATTTTTACCTTATATTGTAATTTGTTTATCAGAAACACTCGCATGATTAAGCAAATATCAATAGTTTTCAACACACTGTGTGTGGTCCATTAACAGCAGTGAACTGACTGACATCTCCTTATCGGCAAAGTTATCGATTAAACGAGCTTTGTAATTGTAACACCATCACGTCGTGGGTATATAAGCACTTACATTCATTGCAACGATATAATTTCCATTTAAATTGCAAATTCTATTCAATGTTCCACATTCAAGTAATAAACAAGCAACGATAAGAAAATAAGTTTCAAGTGAAGAAATAAACATTAGGACTTCATCCTAGTTCCTACCTCAATTTTACACATTCAGTATAATTCTTATTGTTAATGAAGTTGATACAGTAAGTAATAATCTAACAGACCAAAAAATCGACTAGATAAGTTTGTAGATGTGTTTGTGAGTCCGAATCGCTCACTCTCAATCAACCGTATTCTTGCCCGCTCTAAATAGACTTGTTTTGAAATACATCTAACGTCTAAGCTCTACGCAATCGAACATGAAGGTAGCAGTTCTTACTGAAGCATGGTGCACACATGTTCGACGTCTGCAAGAGAGAAGGCTAAAAGACGACAGAGAAAGCAACAAGCAACATCGATCTAACGTTCAGGCGCGTAACCTCTCACGTTCACGTCGCATCGCAGCGTAGCGGATTGACGACGTTACCGCTCACATCAGCCCCGCGCACATGTACACAGTTGGTACACGACCGTGTGCACCATGTACGAGAGACGAGCATTACGGAGCTCGTCTTGTATATCGGTATGATTATTATAGGTTAGACGTTTCATGGCAGTGCGCACAATGCGGACAGGAGTAGAGGACCGACGGAATATAACCTCGGTTCCCGCAGACCCAGAACGACCAACAACGTGATCCGACGACAGGGGCAGGCACACACTGTTGTTCTTAATACAATTGTGTGAGCCTGTTCCCGTATACGGCAGTGTATCACACATATTGGTTCCCTAAGTGTGCACGCGAGTAGCATCGTTGCCTGAGCGAGCACAATGCTATAGTCACCCCTGGGTGTTGCTAGTTCCCCTTAACCCACGCGCGACTGAAACAAGATTTATCGTCTGTGGAAACGTACTCGTCGATACAGTGAATCGGCGTAAAAATACGGGCATGTATATACGGGCCTTTGTTCCTGCAGAGCCGGTGGGCTTAAATTTGAAAACCGGTAATTAATTAACATGCCAGAGATTATGCAAAATCAAGTTTTAAACGCATTATAGAAATACGGGCTGTTGTTAAGGAATATTTGGTTGTCTTCAATTGAATTAAAATGTTTCACATAATGAAATGTGAACATGGTTATTTGATCAATAATGTAATGTGAAAAAGTCATTGCAGTACAAATTGCAGTTCCATCTGGTGCGTATGAAGAATATCTAAATATCGTCATGAGAACATGGAACACTTATTATACGCTACGATACTTATTTAACTTATTTATTTAAACTTCGGCCTGCGTACCATTGAGATATGAGAGAACTAATGGCAAACGTCTTCTTTTAACCATTTTGTCTATTTTACACATTGTCATTTTTACTTTCTACATGATATCGTATGAACTGTACAAGAGAAAGATGCGATTATAATTGCATAATTAACTGTTAAACCTTTTACAAAAATTCAAGCTAAGACCTTGCCGAGAATAGAATGTATAGATTCATGTTAGACTGCACACACTAAAAGTAATCAAATCAAATCGTACAACATTATTTCTATGAATTTCTTTGAGGGAACGTTCCTTATTCTAAATTTTACTTCAGAAGTACACGATTTTTAGGATAGTATGAAATGTAATTGAAGCTGCGCTTAATCAAATCAATAATACAAATGCTTTAACAAACACAATGATATTAAAAGACAGTTTGCACTTACAACCAGCACGTGTTATCTGTCTTTGTCAAAGAAAGGGCAGAAGAGGCGACGGTCTTTTGATCGATACGCATCATTCCCCGCACAATAATCATGCGAATGACACTGACGGCCATTCTGCGGGGCGTACATATGAATGTATATACCCGCACACGTGCACATATATTTCTGACCGTTTCCTTCTCTCCTGCCCTTCTGTACTTTAACGAGGATAACCGAGGGTCGAACCTCGTTCGACATGTAAATGTAAATGTTGAACAAGAACTACCCAGCGGTTGCCAACTTTCTTAACGCGCGAACGACCCGGGACCGACCGGGAGAACCGCGTGTCCGGTGAGAATCACTGACGAGGACACTCGGCGACTACCCGGTGTGGTAAGAGTGTTGCGACGTTCTCTCGACACAGTTGGCAGTGGTGATCAATCTTCACAGGGCACGTTATATATACATTCCTCGAGCATACATGTCCGTCAACCAAGGAAAAACGCACACCGACTGCACAATAGCGTATAGAACGGGTCGAGAGGTAGAAAATTCCGCTGACGAGATCATGCGACATTTTCAGGGATCGTGACTATTTATTTTAGTATAAATTATGTACTCTTTAATTTAAGTGCCAATATCAACACTAATTTCAGTATATTTGTGTTATGTAAAATTTTCGATGTACAGAAAATCAATAAAGATTTATGAATTTAAATTTGTATTTGCCCAACATTTCATTCAAATCTAAGCTTTACGCATTATTTATAATATTACTGAATAACAATATAGATTTGCAGATGCAAAATTCCTGTGATAATAGGAGGACTTGAATAGTACAGTTAAGGGAAACGCGACAGTGATAACATTATCGTTATAGAAAAGGGGGTGATAGAATGATTCTATAAAGTAAGGGAGAATCGTTTGAATAGCAAGGAAAATGAGAACCACTCGTTGGGATTTCAGTGGGTGGCGTTGGTCCCCTCATCAAATGCTTGTCATACCGTTCTTACCCTCAAACTCCCAGAGCCTAACGGATCCCAACAGTCGGGTAAAGCCCGAGCCGCACCCCCATGTACACAACGAGAAAGAGGACGATGTGTGTATGAGAAGAGGCAACCACCCCAATAGACCCGTCGACGAAGGCTTAAAGCCCATAGGCCTGTGATATGCCTCGGGGCCAAGAATTATGTCACTAAAACCCACCAATTACCGGGGCTGCAACCTGAAAACGGCTTTCTTTTCTTCCACTTCTACGTGCGTGTAAATAAAAACTGCGTCACGAGTCGTTTCTTCGAATTGTATTTTTATCATAAAAATCAAAACATTGTCTAGTCTTTTTTCATTTCATATTAAATGCACTGTTTTTATATTAGACTTTGAACAATGGAATAAATGGAAGGAGAGTAGAGATTCCCTCGAAGTATCTCGGTCTATCATTTGTCGATGAAAAAGACCATTCGTCTGATTACGATTTCACGAAACGTCCTCGCAGCGTATCGCATCCACTCGAGCAGCGATGGATTAATCAACGAAACCATGCGGTTTCTTGCTCCCTCCGCGATTAATTAATCCTCGCTATTAATCACTCTGCAAGCGCTTTTCATCGGCCGACAGATCGTTTTTATTCGCATATTCGCGCAAGCGGATATACAAAACGGCATTATTTGCTGCGCGAAAAGAACATGCAAAATTTACGCGTACGATTCGCCACGCCTCCTTGTAAACCATTTTTAATTTCAATAACGATAATCAGTTTAACGATACGTTCCGAATATTCGAATGATGCGTACAAACGAACCAGCGAGATCTCCGCGCGCCGCGGCGACTCGATAACGGAATTATCGTAAATTATAAATAAAAAGCAAAAATTATTATTACACGAGATATATCCGATTCCCTGTTAAACCGTTATTAACATTATACGTATATATCCGTATAATATTTTCCACAGTTGTTTTAAGCACCGGCGTTCGAAAAAACAAAACTGCTTTTTGTTCGATGAAAAATAATGCTTTTCAGCGCCGAACGATCCGGAAAATACACACGCACACATCCGATTTCCCTAAAAATTCCGCTATTTATATATTAAATAAAGATGCGAATCGTGTAAATACGCGAGTATGGACCAGGAATGTGCACAATAGTACTAAATTGCCGGATGCATCGAGCCGGATATATCGAAAAATTTGTTTGATAACGTTAAATTTGATGAAACGTGTACGAACCTCCTGTACGTGTGTACTGGAAGATCGGTATCGATCAATGATGACCTGTACTTGTAAGAAACGTATTACAAAGCTGCTATATCGCAAAAAAAAATTCGAGTCTCGCGGCGAACTGTACAATAAGACAGGAAGTTTTCAGGCAGCTGCATAAAAACTTCGGAACGTTTCCATTACTCGAAACGAATGAAATGCGTCGATGAAAACCGAGAAGATGATTTTGAAGCATCATGAAAGCGTACACATCCTTCAATAAACATGTGCGAATCTTCAATATCAATTTACTCAAAATCGAAGAAGAAATAAAGGAAAAAGGAAACATTATCTTCTTTTCTTCGACTTAGTTTTTCATGAAGACGTATTTCACTTGCGACTTGTACCACCAGATCGGTAGCATCTTGTGGATCAAAATGGCATAAAAATTTCAGGTGTTGTACAATTTGCGCAAATTCTTTGAACGTGTTAGCAGACATGAACGTCAAGGATAGAAAAAAATATTTTCACACGGAAGAGGATCTCTAAATATCACATTTATGTCTTCAATAGCAGGTAAACACAGTCATAGGTTTAGCCCTGTAATTTGGTATCATGTAGGTGCAATGAGCGTGAACGAAACACGATTTCAACAGAAGGAAACTGCATCTGCCTGGATCCGAGTCGCATCTCGAAAGTATAAATTCGTCATTGGCATCCATTGTTACCAATCGGCCGTCTAGTATGACTTTTTCCATTTCAGAATCAAGTGACCCTCCGGCGAGCATTTCAATTTTCACTCCTCGTTTCAATTCGGGATGGGACGACTCGACGAACAATTAGCCGTCGTGCAATTTGATCAGCGATTGTCATCGGCGTATCTATCCCCGCACGCCCCTTTCCACCCTTCCCTCTCCCCTTCTTTCCTTCATCCCTGGCTCTCGTCGTCCACGCGCTAAAAAAAACTCGCGGTGAAGAATCATTTTTATGTTGCAATTTCGCCTTTCCATTCGTTGTATTTGTTGTCGATCGACATGGTTTTCGAACAGCATCTTAACGGTAAACGGTGTTCGATTAAAAACAGAAATAGTTTTCCGGATCGTTGCCGGATAAATGTCTACAACTATACTTCAAATAGGTTTTATATTCATTTTACATAGAACGATAGATATACTGTTTAGAACGAGAAGTTGTTACGTGAATTAAATTAACTTAAACGTCTAAAGGTGAAATTCGCCGTAGACTTGGAAAATATTTATGGCATTCCTTGAACGTTTGCACTTTGTAGATTCAAGTAGATTATAATATTAAATACTTTAATAACAGGAAGCATCGAAAAACCGTGGAGGTTACACATATAAACAGCATAAATGATGCAAAAGATTATATGCGACGATGAAATAGGGCGAACAGTGAAGGTAGAAGAGAGAGAAACGGTGAAGTGGTAAGGAAAGACTAAAAAGAAAGAGGAAACAAAGAACCGTCCCTTTGTCTGTTGCTATAATGCATGGTACAAGTCAGTGCCGAACATCTGCAAAGAGGTTGTAAGACTTTTCGTTACCGTAACAGTTTTTTTCGCTTTCCTACTTTTTTGTCCTTCGCTTGTGCGTAACAGATACAGTACATATCATTAGTTGATCAAACGTCCGTGTCATAGATAGAGACCGAATTAGTGGAGCGAATCTCTCAAACAGCTGATATTAAAAATATTGTAATATTTTCTATAACAAAATGAAGCATACCCGAGCACACATACTATATCATTGATATCTGTACTAGTTAATTGCAATATGTAATTGATTTGAATACTCAAATTAGTTAATTGCGTTATCTTGTGAAAAATAGGAACCTACACGACTAGAAGTTGTTTAATGTTACATGAATCATGTCAATTTATGTAAGTTTTAACGAGTGCACCTTTGGCAAGATTCATATATTAAAATCTTCAATTCGGCTGCTTTGATTTATTAAGATAGAAAAAATCATTCTTATTGAAATTCTAATGATTGAAAGTGATTCTTCTATATTTTGTATTAAACACTTCATTTCTTGCCTATAAAATCGTGTTCTAAAACTTAAGGATGTATTGGCTATACAGTCAATCCCAAAAGTTTATGTACCTTAGAAAAACGCATTTCCTATAATTAAAAAGAAATCAGACGTCGGAAGAATAATGCTAATAATAAATAGCTACGTGCTAAAAAGTATAGAAGGAAATATCCAATTAAGTATTGACGCTGACGAAAAATTTTTTCAAAATTGCGAAAAATGCTTCAAATAAAAGTTGTTTTCCTTCTAATTTCGATATTTAACGAGTTACGTATGATTATTTGGCATTTTATTGATGTTGACAAAATCCGACCATCCCAGCGTCGAAACGACGAACTTTTGGTAAAAAATTTCATTTTTCCTTAATTACTCCTAAACCGTTCAATCTACGGGAAAATTGTATATGACCTTTCTTGTAGAGTACGACGAGATCTACAATTTCTGTATAAAAGTTTTTCGTTAGCATTAATATTTAACGAGTTCTTGACAAAAAACGAAAAAACAGTTTTTTGCAAATTACTCGTTAACTATTGACGCTAGCGAAAAATTTTAACATGAAAATTGTAGATCTCGTCATCCTCTACAAGAAAGGTCCTATACAATTTTTCCGTATGTCCAACGGTTTGGAAGTTATTGGCAAAAAACGAAAATTTGGAAGAAATTGAAGGGGTACCCCTTGGAAAAATCTCGGAAAAACCGAAAATTTTTTGTTGTTGTTTATTATTAACAATGTTCTTCCGACGTATGATTTCTTTTTAAAAAATGCGTTTCTAAAGTGCATAAACTTTTGGGATTGACTGTATAGCCAATACATCCTTAAAACACTTCTGATAGTTCTAACTAATCTCTGTGCTATGTATGGTTTGACGAAATAACGAAACAAAGAAATACGTTCTATGGAACAACTCCCGCTTTTATTTTGACGCTAGAGTTTCCATTACATTGTTGCAGTACAGTTGTAGTCGTCCTGTCATGTGTTTGATTGTAGAACGAGAATGGGTCAATTCTTATCGCTTAGAGTAATGTTTCTATCTACGAATTATGACTAGATCTTAATTGTTAGTCTATCACTCTTAGGCTATCTATTATTCGCGTTAGTATCAAATTCGACATCAATTATGTAGTTTCTCAAATTCAGATAAGTACATAAACAAACATACATATTGTTCAAATATATGTGCTTTAGTTGTCAAATGTAATAATTATGATATTTACGTATTGTGATGATATTTTCTCAGATAAATATTATAAATCCTGCAATGATTTTACTGTTTGAATATAGTATAAAGCAAACACTATGCACGCAACACAGAATTCATTTCCCTCGAGTACTCAATCGGTTTCAACGATCCTACAACCACGCATATTCGACATTTCTAAATAGAATAAACCACCCATTATACCAAGCACGGTTTTACACTTTAAGAATCCTCACGAGGAAATTATTGAACCACTTTGTGCCCCTTGAACGGCGCCACATTAGCGCCAATAAGCAAACAACCGGCTAGTGTACCCAGCAGCAGTCGCTTCTGGGAACGGCAATTGTTGTACAATTGTACGTTTACTTGTCATCTCTCTCTATGCGTGCATTCCTCTCTTTTTCTCCCTACGACTGTCCAACCCCCTTCCCCTCTCCGGCCCCTCTATAAATAATCTCACACAATTTCTAGAGGCCTCCTGTGTCAGCAAATTCTCCGGTGGTCTCGTTTCACATAAAGGACTTTGAGCTTATGTGACGCGTGAAATTATAACGGCAGTGGAAAAAGAGGGTGGAGGGGGGGCGAAGGAGGAAGGTTGGAGCCAAAGCATTCTTTGAATAGTGGAATTATTTGCAGTAAGAAAATGAAAATGCAAAGGCGACCCGGGTAAAGCGCGTATAAAGGAGAATTCTTTTTCTGCTATAACCCCCTGCAATTATATTACTCCGCGTCGATCCTTTCTTCCGTAAACTTCGTAACCGCCATTCGGTTTATTCTTCGCGACAGAATAGAGGAAGGGAGAGAGAAGAACCGTTGCTGCGGGGGTGGCCGTCGGGAGGCTTAACTGTGAGCCGGGAAAATGTGGAAATCCACGCGAAAGAAGGATATTTACATATGCAACCGTATTCAAGTGATATCTCGCGTGTCCGCTGCCGTGGCGCTAACCTTTTTAGAGGGAGCGTTTTTTAAAAACACTCGTACACAGCTGGTTTTATTCTTTGAGGTGACGCGTAGCGATATAGTCACGGATAAATGAGATTTAACCTTTAGAACGAGAAACCAGCAACGATTTGATAGTAATTAGAAAAAGTAGTTCTGGTAATTACTCGCAGTTGTATATTTTATATCTGTTCCATCTAATCCTTCATGTTAATTTACTTTACTTTGTTTCATCTTCAAACCTCAAGTACATATCGTCTCTGTTTTGTAAAATTCATGTGTTTGTTCTATACACCAGTTAGTTACGCGCGCAGTTAAGGGTTAATAGTTCACTTCTGAAGCGTTCAAACAATGAACAAAGCGGTGAATTAAAATTGGACGCACCCCATAAGTGGGCTCATGAAAAGGGGAGAGAGATAATGTGGGCCACCGCCGCCGTACCGCGCCGTCGTAATGGTGTTGAAGCAACTGACGGAATAACTACTTTGAAAAGAAAAGTTGAAAGCTCGTAAGCACTGGGCACCTTTTATCCTCCGCCGGTAGAAACAGTTAAAACGTCCCATCTACTGTTAGTTTTCCGCGATATCAATATTATAAAAAGGAATGTTTCAAACCCATATAATAAATCATTTCCTTATTTTTATGATACTCGTCCATCCGTGGAAACATTTCCCAATTAATATAAACAATAATAATACATGTAATAAAATGTTGAAAAAGTTCTACTTTAAAGAGCGTAACTCGTAATGAACGTTTGCTTAGATCTTCTACTAATGCCCTTTCCATAGAGTAACACAACTTCTTTTAATACCCGACCCAGCAACGCGTTCATATAAACATTTTTTTTAACTGGAGCGTCTCGCCACATCGGTGCCATAAAGCATACGACATGAAATATTCTTCCCCGCGGAAGAATTACAAAAAATTAGTGACTTCGTCGACGAAACTGCACTGGACACGATAAAAATTGGCCAAGTTCGTGGTATCTACGGATCGCAGTAGGGGTGACTAAGTTCAAGGAACACAAACTTTTATACCATGTGGGTAAAGCTCTGTGTATACAGTTAGCTGCATGTACGCGCTTGTGAATTTGTCGATGCCACATATGCAGTTTCTCAGTTTACCTTCTAACTCCGTAGCGAACTACTTTATGAATGTATGTACATAAAAAGATCACGTTTATAGAAAATATAAATATAGAACATACCATGTATAATATAGCCATTATAATAATTTCTAGATAGAATTTAAATTCTTTTTATATAGAATATATAATCGTTTACAAATTCAATACCAGATTTAACTACGTCTTGGAAAAATGTAACATTGTCATTTTTTGCTCCAAACCACGGATATAATTATAAGAAATTAATTATACTTACGGGAGCGGCTGGGTGTCTCGCCGGCGCGGGGTACATCTTAATTTTCGCTAAGTACTTCGCAGAATCACACACGCTCCGAATGTCCTTTGTACACGGTCACTTCATGATCCGTTCCCCGGCTCGATCTTTCTGAAAACATTCTCAGGATCTTGGAGTAACGCCAGCGTAGTCCCCTGGGTGTTCAGCATCGAAATCTTCGCCGGGCTGTAATTATAACACGACACGTTTCGTTACTTTAAACGAAACCGAGTTGTTTCGTAAACTTATTCGTAAGAACACTACATGACTACGCAACGTGACTATGCTTTTCTTGGAACTGAACAGTTGCCTCGAACATTCCCGATTACACATCATGGTTCTCAACGATAAAGTATAAAATTACTTCATACTATGTGAACATATTAAAAAGTGTCGATTCGGTAAATCTTTATTAATGTCCAGGTAAAAAAGCTGTAAATTGCCAGATTATACAAATTCCCTTTTTCATATGCAAAATGATTATTGTTGTATAGGTGAAAATATACACAAACTCCGAATCTTTCATTTTTTTTTAATTTTCAGACTAGTCACAAGTACCATTAGTGAAAATGACTACACAATTCCAATTAAAGTAGTAAATTTGATTAAAAGCGAAATTTCATTGAGGCAATTTATACCACGTACGATATAGGATACATGATGTCGAAACTACCGTAAAAATATGTCGAAACAACTGCAAGCTTATTTCTACTTTTAAAAAAAGCCATCTCCCATTTTCGGCTTTCACGCGTTAAAAAAAATCCCGTTGACACGTCGCGTGGGGATTTCAAAATTATTTATAGTACCTGTGCATGCGGTTTTATGAATCCAACCGATCAATTTATTGTTCGATTTACGGGCTGCATAAACCATGTTCTGGTGCCCCAGCATTTATTCTAATCTTCGAGGCGTATTTCTAACGGATGATGACAAAGAAAGAGAAAAGGGGGAGAATGGAAGGTAACGAGAGAGAAAGAGAGAAAAGGCAGAAGAAAAAGGGAGAAGAAAAAGAAAGTACGCTTACCACCCACTCATGTAAACCAAACGGAAAGCTGTTGTACGAACGGAACGGCACGTACGGAAACTGCGACTTGCATTTTTGAAAATTCAATCACCGTTCATGTTTCAGTAGTACCGCGTTTCCTATTAGAATGTTAAATCAACGACTAAACGATAACACATCGCGGGATGATTAAACGAAATATCGATACTAAACGATGAATAAATGAGTGGTTATAACATTTATATATACTTCCAACGCACATTTCATTCAATATTCCGAAACTGAAATTAATTGGTGTTCTTGCTTCCCCTGAGGAAGTGAATTACATGTAATTATCTCGTTTTCCTCGTTCAACTAAATCGATTTGTCGCTTGTGCAATAAGTTAACAAAATAATACAAATATGAGAATTGTATAAATCCTTTATTGATTTGTTATTTGTACAATACGTATGTGTATTATACGAAGGAGGATAAATAAGAATTGATATCCCCCCAGCAGCGCATTTATTTAAATTAAACATTCGTACATAGTTAAGGTCTTACATGATCAGACATGGTTTGTGACAGGTGATGGGATTTGATTCATTGCCTCATATCTAATCGCGAAAAGCGCAAAAATTTAACTCAAGACGAACTGATTTTTTTATAATCATTAGTACACGCAATTGTTAAACAATGAGATGTGATTTCTTTATAAAACAAAAGTTGCAATTTTCACGTACAGCTGTACATACATGTGTTTATGGA
>NW_017141592.1:86230-103152 GCF_001652005.2 Ceratina calcarata
ATTAGCAAAATACAGCGGTATTGTTAGGTTCACTGATTAAAAAAGAGTAGAAAAAAAGAATGATTATCATAATTATATTTTATAAATGTTCATTATTTTTATATTTCTATAATTTTTTATCACTTAGATTTTATAAATTGAAAAGATTGTTGATAAGTATTAAAATGTAGATGATAATCGAAGTACAAAAAATAATTGTCATTTTTTAGAAGTCTGATTAAAGGTTTATTAGAATAAGGTTTGTATTAAATGATTATATGAATAAATCTAATTTATTGTATGTATATTTTTGTTAATTAACCGACAACTGCTTTCTATTTGAAATGTATTAATTTCTTGTGCCCCGCAATAATGCTTGCGCTATATCTTCAATCGCAGTAATAATTGCGCAGTAATAACTTCAATTCGCAATAAATACTTGTAAGCGAAGTCGAGAGTTCAACTGCGTAGGAAGAGGCCTGCCTGATAGAAACTAGATGCCCGAGTCATGGGCCACATTGTTTGGGCCAGGCCGATAAGGCCACAACGTATTTTCACCCCCTTAAAAAGGATGCTGGGAAAGCAACGAGTCGAAGCAGGCATTGATAGTTCCTTGCGAACGACCAAACGTGCAACAGCGTACAAGTTGTATTTGAGAAATAAAGTCTCCGATATTTTGAACATTGAATAAAATCTATAGCTTACATACCAGCAATTATTACACCCATTAATTTTTTTATATTACATTTATATACATATTTTTTCAAGATTCGTTAATTTTTTTATTAGATCTTTAAAACATTTTAAACGATTTGAAATAGAAAGATTTTGGTTTAATTGTATTAAAGTTATTTGGTTTTTAGTTGAAGTACAGCTTTCTCCAAAAATCGCAGTAACACCTGCACTTACCCTACAATCTGTAATTAGCACTGCGTCCGAATTTACCCGGCGTCCGTATTTTCCTCATGCTCCCCTACTATACAGTTAGTTGTAACGCGCAAGAATCATACGACTGTGGATGATGCATAGACGTGCAAACTGATCACATGTGTAAGAGGAATAGGACGTAGGCAATTAGGAAGGCGTAAAATGATGGAGGCCAGACGCCGGTTCAGGACCCGAACTATTTGTTTAAAATAAGATCGATAACGGAACGCATGGTCTTCTCGGTGGGTGAAGTCATGGGACTGGGACTGGATGGGCCCAGGCATTTTTTAGTCAACCCCTGACTAGGACACATCATCTTTTTGCGCCTCTGCTGAATTATTTAATAAAGTTGGATTTTTAAGATGTAGTGTGTATTTCTTTAAACGTAGGCTCTTACAATATTTATGCGAAAACTAAATCAGAAAAGCAGCAAACATCGAATTAGAATAATTTAAATAATCCACGAATATTCTACGTGCAACAAATAAATCAACCCTATAAATTGAAATCGTGTAAGCTACGAAAACTGAACAAGTATTGCATAATCAACTATTTTTATGTAAATGTCTGTTTATGACAACCTTATAAGTTCGAAATCGGAAATTAAAACATGGCGCTCGGAACAAAAAGTAGTGAATTCACGTTTTTCATTAAAACGGAGGTCCCGAAGCTTGCTATAATCATTTCCACGCCATCACCGTAACAATTTCACAACAGTATAAGTGTCATTACGGACTCTTTGTAACGCCCGATGATGTTTCGTGTAACATGAAAATGGAGTCATGTAACTCCGTTAACAGACCATTCCCCACGGATAATATATTTTACGAGCAATGTATGTATAATGGACTCGGGCGTAGGTGAAAAACTCCTAACCAAATTTGAACAGTCATTTCCATCAATTTATAATAAACGAACACGACAATGAAAACGTTGAATGGTTTAACTCACGACGTCTTTTTATATCGTCAAATAAAAAATAAACAATTAAAAACTAATCAATTCCCGTTTGATTAAAAACGATTCACAGGAAGAAACAGTCAGGTCTTGAAATATTTTAGGTGATATTTTTACAATCATGAAAATAGTTACATATATACAAATATGGCATAAGAATAACGTTCTTTTCTTATCATATTTCGTTGATTTCCCTGTGTACGTATTGTGAGGTGATAAAATGGACGAATTGTTTACTCGATGCAGATGAAATTTGTGAAAAAGGAGAGTAAACAAGCTCAAAACGCCGGCAGCTGTTCAAAGACATCTATAATCTATATTCTGTACTACACTATAGGAAGGGAACGTATACCGGACGTGCATAGGCGTTGCATGAGCCGGGTACAAAAGAAGTTATCATGAGTCCCGCTTAATCGCTGTTAAAATCCTTAATCACGTGATCTCCGTGATTTCTTTTACCCGCGATCGTTATCGCAACATGGCCAAATATAGAAGCGCCTCCGCAAACTTAAAGGATCCCCCACAAAAGATAATTAAAGTAGAATCGATTTGAAATTCCCAAGGCTAAAATTGCAAATTGGGCTAATAAAAAAGTTGTTTATACGTAAATATATCTTTCGTAGAAACTTTTTACGACGATTTTATAGCTTTCTTCTGCATATCAGAACTGTGTCGTTTGCGACTTGCATACTACGTATGTAAGTACATACTAGTTAAGCATGCAGACGTGTGTCACATGGATAAACGATTGTCACTTTATCAGTTGATTAACATCTGAATGAAAAACATCGCGGTGAACGATGAGGATACGCGATGCCGGTTTATGTGAGATATAAAATCCTCTCTTCCCCTTGTACTTGAGGTATCTTGGGTACAGTTGTAAAACTGTTGATGTCAAAATTATCGTTGATTTATACGAAGGTCGAACTCGGTTGACCTATATTGTTACCGTTTGAATATTTAAACATTCAAATGCACGTAGTGTATACACATTGCTCATAATGATAAAAAGATCGCACATACATATACAATAGATGTCCTTTACTTCTTTACCGCGCATTCGCAATTTTAGACCGTTACATATCGACGTTCATTGATTGTTCAAAGAATTTCATGGAAAATATACTTAGAGGGAAATAAAAAAAATAATGCATCATGAAGTATTCCAAGAAGTCGACCAATAAAGAAAGTAATGAGTAAAATGTGTCGATTGCCTGAATGATTTAATGAGTCATGTACGTTGATTCCCAGTTTGTATTTGACTCCCATACCACATCATGTCTCTTTCCAGTAATTTACCTCGCAGCTGTGTCATGTCCCCAAGGTGCAGCCAAAGAGTGTTACAGTGTTACTTATTAAACTATGAGAAAAGTCGAAGCTAGCCAACAACTTTTCTCAAATTGATATACATTGTTGTATCGAGTCTTTCCTGCCCTCCTCAATTGTTTTCACCGAACGTTTTTAAGTAACCGAGAGAAAACATATTTGCAATATTATTTCGTCACTTAAAGAAACATAAACTTCCTCTTAACATTGTACATGAGAACATGTTTCCAGATTTGAGATTCCTAAGACAAGGCATTATGTATTCTAACTCTAAAAAATGAGAGAGAAATAACGTTAGATATCTGAAATAGAACTTGAAATACTTAAAAAAATTAACTCTGTAAGTGATCTCTGAAATTAACACCCATGCGTTTTTCAAGCCGCGCTAGAAGATCGTCTTATCGTTTAGTTTAAGACATCAGAGTCCAATTACCGTCAGATTTAACGAGGCGACGCAGTATGTATTTCTACGTTGTGTTCGAATGCGTAATTTCTGATGTATCGCGAAAAGCTCTATTGAAATCTGCAACCGTTTCTATACATTATTACTGAGCATTCAAATTGGTAACCAATAGGGTGAATCGACCGAAAGCAATTTCAATTATCAAGGTTAATGTTACGCGATACCGAGTTGTTGCAAAGTTCGTGTATTTTCACCATGTGGTACGGTGTGCACAAATGATGTGCGTAATAGACGATGCACGTTTTCAAAACAGAAAATAGCAGCACGATTCAAAACTTTTTAAGCTCATTGAGCCAATTGCACTCTTCACATGAATCCCCTTGGTTGTGTCAGTCACATGGAAAACCTTATCATACTTTATTGAACATACATTTCGTTGCTTCTTCATTGTTGCAGGTTCAAATAAATTGTTTTGCCACGAGAACAGTATTATCAAATACGAAGTGTTCTTGTTTACATAAAAATCCAGCGCGAACGTGTTAAACGCGGCAAATAAGAATCCCTTTCATGAGCAATACACAAGTCACGGACGGTTGATACATAGAAATTTTCAGTAAATAATGAAATAATACTTACATACTTGTGTATCTTCGCTCGTTGATTCGTCTTCTCCGTATTTTATCTCAGAAGAATACGTCTTTAATCCACCTTTGGCACTATACGAATAAACGAAACGAAATGAACCGAACACTCACCGATCCTCTCTCGCACTATCACAAAAAATCACTTTATATACGTACAAATACGCGCATGATATAAAGAAAAAAGCAAACGCGTGCACAGCGTCACACGCGCGTAGACTATTAGCGAAATGCGTAAATCTACTCCGAGAATAATCACAAACGCCACAACCGCACCGTACAACGAACGACGCTCGACTGCGAGCCGGGTACCGAAGTGGATGACGGGAAACGTGTGAACGCCGCTTGCCGCCGTGGCGAACACCAATCAGCGCCCACTAAAGCTACGTATACACCGGAAAAGAATTTGATGAATACTATTCGTAAACAATTATTCTAAACTTTCTGTTTATAATTATTACTTAATTTTTATGTTGTATATAATGCATTTAAGAACAGTTCACAACAGATTTATGAACATTATTTACAATAAGTCGGATCTTTTCATATTTTGAGTTTGGTAGTAGAAAATCCTACAAACTTAACTCAAAGTATACGATTGTAGAATATAGTATGTACACGATTTGATTAGTTTCAATAATGATTGGATTTTTGAATAGCCTGAAAGTAACTTTCAAGTGATAAAATTAATTTTGAAAACGAATAAATCGTTAAGATTGACTATAAGATGTGAAAGTTACAACTATAAGACTGATTTAATTTGGTACTGACCATTTCTAACAATATTTATGAACTATTTTGAAATAAGTAAACATCTTTAATCTACACATTGTGAAGAAAAATATCGTTTAATATATAAACGGACGATTTCTGTAAAACGAATTCTCACATTGTTCTCAAACTGTTCTTCATCGCATGTAAGGACGCACCTTAATGCCATTCGCTGCCGGCAATGGCACTGACACACCAATAAAGAGACACGGATGTACACACAGAGAGAAAGTGAGAGAAAAGGGAAGAGAGAGAACTCGCGTCTCTTCTCTTTTCCCTGTTCCGTCCCTCTTCTACTCGTTTCTCAGTCTCAGTTTGTCGAGTCAAGGGCGTCGACCGACAGGGGCGATTCGCTGTTTCCTTATATTGGTGCAGAAAACCAATAATGGCTAATTTCATAATGATCATGAAATTACAAGTTTTCTCTTTCCGTTCCAAGATATTACAGTATCGATCGAACGAATTCGTTCCAGGCTAAAACGATCTCGGTTAAAGGATCGCTCCGATGTGGTTACCTATTGGAAATTTTAATGACTATTTAACTTACGAACGCTTCGTCGCGGATGTCTTAAGATCGATTTACACAGAAGTGTACTGTGCCGTTCCATAATTTGAAAAAAGTTCACAGTAGCCGGAGACCGTTGCCAGTATTACCGGAACTGAAAGATTCAGTTTAGAGTATAGATAAAAGTTGTAGCCTGGAGCTTTAATTCTAAGCAGAACTTATCGCAGTCGCATGTATCTTTTTATTGTATGTATAATTGTAGGTAAAACGTTTTTTGCTACGCTAAATCCAGGCTACGGCACTGGCAGTACCGACAAGCGACTTCGGCCGCCGTGAAATTTTTTCAAATCACGACACGACACAGATCGACTTTTAGCCTCTAACCTCTCACTTCTTAACGAAGTATCATCAAGAGCTTCTTCCTTGTATGCGTAAGGGATTTGACCAGGACCGTGTTTTATGGCGAAAACGAATTTAACATCACATTTCTTTAATTTAGTCACTCTGTAGGTAGTTAGTACCGTACACGTGATTAGAAATAAGATAAGTCAATAGGGGTGGGAAATAAAAGAGGAATGGTAGTCACGTGACTTTTCTAACATTCATCGGTAAATTCACGTTTATCGTACTATTGATAACCGTGACAAAAAAATGCAAAATATGGATTTATGGGAATCGACTTTTCGAATCGATAAGAAGATCTTCGAGAGGTCAGGTTCCTTTCCGTAAAGACGAAAATTAAATCTACACCATTCTGGTTATGGTTAAATAAGAATGTGTTGATAACTGATAATATAAGTCTTACAAAGGTGATGAAAATTGGCAATATAAAGCTGTCGAATTTATGTACTTTTATATCATTTAAAAGCTATTTTTGATAAAACGAATACCAGAAGGATCTTTCCTAAAGGTGCCTGACGATCCGAAAATCATATACAAGAACGTAATCTTCATTTCAAAAGTAAACCCAAATTTTTGATTGACTTAATGGGTAACATTGATGTGCTACCTCAACGCGCGCCTAATTTACTGCTCAGTGATTTTGATTTGATGAAAAACATTGAAAAAGATAAATTTCAAAATATATGAGTCCATCGTTTCCGTAAGCCTCATCAAATACAAGGTTTATATTAGCTGTCTAACAAAATCAATAACTCAATCAATTACTTCGAACAATTTTTATCGACTCGTCGTGCAAGCACGTACATTAATTGAACCATTTGAAAACGTGTCTCGTAGGTAGAAAAATCTCTTCCGTTTGTTCCCTTTTACCACCACGATCGTCCGAGACCATAATTTCTCACTTGAAAAAAAATTTATCGACACCCCTGCTTTCGTTTGTCTCGCTCCCACTCACTGCTAGTAGACTCTCAGTTGCCATCTTCTTCACCCTCGCACAGTAGATGGTACATACATACATCGTAACATCTTTCTCCTCCCACGGTGTTTCTTGATCTTCCACCTCTGCCAGTCGTCCTTCTCGCTCAGCTATTCCATCTTTGAACTTCTCGCCTCTGTCTTAAGGTGCATGTGCACTTGCGTTTACAAACAATTCCTGAATAGGTAGAAATAAATCATCCCAAAAATCGTTTCTTTGAACATCATCTCTAAGCTCGCAGTATATCGGTGTGTGCTGTCTGCTACGTATTCAAGTGCGCAAACTTGTTGCGACCATTGGTTTCTAAACATTGTTCATAAATTATTCGTCGGTGTACACGCACCTTTACAAGTGCGGCCCATCATCGCTATTGCTATCTCGCTCGCTCCTATTTTCCACGTGATGCGTACGTCTCTCACGTTCCATTTCTGTTCATCTTCCTCAAGCATCTCCTTCGACATTCGTTCTCCCTCCGTCTCGCTTTGGATCGCGAGTATCGCAATAATGGTATCTGCGTTCACCAATCCCTCTAGGAACAGGAGAGACACGTCTGTGGGCATCCTCCTCGCACTCAAACGATAACAGGGTGAAGGAGGAGTACCGGAACCAAGTGCCGAACGTTGCTTGTATGTCGCGTGTGCCGTAGAGTGTTCGGCATCGCGTACACAGGACAAAGACGGAATGAGTCAAAGTGCTAGAACCGGACAACACGAGTCAACCGGCAATGTAAGGAGAGACCTTTAGGCGAGCGGGCTGGCGCGATGGTGTGAGTGATATTCCAAGCGTGCGCGCCCAAGAGAGTGTGCGTGTTCATCATATTACACACTGCTCATACATCGTGTCTGCCTGCGCTTTGAGGGCGCGAGGAGATGAATCCCCGATTCGGTTAAACGCCCGCCAACTGGGCATGTTCTAAATCAGACTGTCTACCTGCGACTCGGCTTTCCGTGGAATTCCAATACCCATATATTCCTATTTCGCCGTGCGAAATACGGAATAGTCTGTGTAGATGATGCACACATTTCGTAATTGCAAAAATTATATATTCAACCAAAGAGAATTGGTAACGTTGTAAACGTTGTAAACGTTATGACGTATTTTTGTGAATAAGAAACCGATGATACGTTGATCAGAATATAGAAATGCATTTAGCGTGACTTTAAACACGCGTTATTTTCTGCCTATTAACGCGTCAATGTGAAGAATGTAATAAGCGTGAAACATTCAGTTCAGTAGTACATAGTAGATGAATGAAATATCGTGCGATTATACACCACCTGTAATTTACCATTACTCTCGTCTTTCAGAATCTGCTGCATTTATTGTATCCATTCATTCGCGTATACCTCGAAAGGGAAAATTATGTTATATTAACGACAGTGGTAATAAAACAGGAGAGCTGTAGCCAGAAGGCGAGTAAACACCAGAAGAAAACTTTGTCTGCGGATTAGCATAATAAGTATCGGTGGGATATCGTAAAATAGATAGTTTGTGAAGTACAAGATGCGTATCCTCCACTTTACGAAGGATTTCATTCTAGTCCATGCTGCAACGACAGATAGATATTTTTTAAAAGGAACTACGATAGAGTGGCTTGAAATGGCGGATTAAGGGGAGAAAACTTCGCTGCTACTTCGATTTCCTTTAATCTGACTTCGCTCACCATAATTTCGAGCTTTAAACTTATTCAATTAAAATCACCACATAAGTTTCATTTTGACAGTTCTCACGACGATTCGGTTGGAAAAACAATGCTTAAACAATTACTTTAATTATCTTTAACATTTCTTTCGTTCAGCTTAATACGTATAGTGGTTATAGGAAATATTCTCAAAAAATGTTCTGCACTATAGTTAATTTGCATTTTTATTCAACTGATGATATACAGGGTATCCCAGAAAAAGTATTAGCCGAAGAGAGGTGATTCTGCAGGTGTTTTTGAGCAAGAATTTCAAGAGGCATAGTTTTTGACTTATTAACGAAAAACACTGACCAATAAAAGCACATGTATCAGGCCCCGCGCTGAGCCACGACCGAGCGTCACGATCCGAGCCAACCTATCCATTGCTGAGCGCTGGTCCTACGCGTGTTCTCATTGGTCACTGTTTTTCATTACTAATTCAAAAACCATGCCTCACTTTACATTTTGTTAAAGGGAATTGTTGTTGAGAAACACCTTCAGAATCCGGCTTTAACACTTTTTCTGGGACACCCTGTATTTCAATGTATAAGAGTACACTAGCCCGAAAATCGAGCATGCTTAGTACGTCGAATCTGTCCATCTTTAGTTGAGTAAATTGCGTCAGGAAAACAACACAAGGTACATACCTATATACGTGCACTCATTTACTTATTTCTGTTCGACTGTCAATGTCGTCGTAGAAGTATGCACGAGTAATGTTATGCGTGCTGAGTATACAGCGGAACGTAAATACACGTGAGTATTCAGTCTTTCCCTTCATCTCTCTTTCTCTCACTCTAGATTCCTCTCGTTTCTATCCTCGGCGTATTGTGCTTCGGTTCTCGATCCCTCTTCCGAGCCCTTACCACAAGCCGCAGCCCACTTTTGTACGAACACGCGCGCGTTCATTATCAACGT
Source organism: Ceratina calcarata (assembly GCF_001652005.2). NCBI lineage: Eukaryota > Metazoa > Arthropoda > Insecta > Hymenoptera > Apidae > Ceratina > Ceratina calcarata. The sequence goes on from NW_017141592.1 coordinate 95,717, forward strand.
ACAACGTCGTATAACCATATTTACGTAGCTACGGTGGTCACCCACACGGACAGATGCAGCGTGCAACGAAGTTCGCAAAGAAACGACTTGTGCGCAGAAACGAAATGATATTTGTTGGATACATACACAAGGAGAGAGCGCGAGAGATAAAAATATGGAAAGAGAGAAAGATAGAACAACTATAAATGCAATTGAGAATTTTTAAATGATATATTCGCGGCACTTCCTGCAGTGCATTGCAAACGAGAGAGAACCAAAATGAATTACACTTTCGAACGATTGTCAACGATTTTATGGATAGACGATTTCGATTTTCGATTTTCATGGCAGCTGGATAATGTTCGTGTGCGCCAGTTAGCTTTAGCTTTATTATAATCGTGACTGATGATTAACCGTTTATTTAAAACGGCAACGCGCTTACATTCTTTTTTCCCCACGCTCGAGCTATCGTTCGCTGAACATCTACATAATTTTCTCATAAATCATGTGAAACGGTTAAAACAACGTAGCGCGCCTATAACTAAATGTGTTTGCGTATGAACGTGAAATTACACGTTTCTTATCGCGTGACCAATAAACGAAGCAACGACGGATGTCGCTGGGGAGACCTTCGTAATTTCACTGGTAATTGGAGCAAAATACGATGCATGATGACCGAAAGTCGTTGTCAGGAAAATCAATATGCTTTTTATACGATACAACGGAGGGGTATGCGTTTAAGGATATATGAAAAAAGAGAAAAAGAAAGATAAAATAGGATGACATAATCGGTACATGCTATGCTGATATGAGGAAAAGATCAACAGGACATGTCTTTAGACTTATTTAAAATTCGTATACTCGTATAATCCAGGCAAAAGCATGCAAAATATGGATTTACGGGACCAAACTTTTCATCCTCATATAAAAGGATTATGTGTTATACCCATTGAGCTAGTACCTGCCTTACATCATTCTAGTAAACACAGGTTCCTTGAAAACGTGTAAAACACACAAACCGTCGTGAGACAGTTAAGAGACGGAAACGGAGAACAATTAGCTTCCGATGTATGTCTCGTTATAAGAAATAGAAAAGGAACTGGTTAATGGAATATGGATTATCCTGGCTGTTTAAAACGTCCGCGATATCGTATTCTTGCAATTCACTCAATATCCGTATGTTAATTAGACAACAGAGGGATTCCTTTGTCGTGGCTTATTTATATGTATTATCGGTGTACAACTATTACAATTTTTTTCAATTACTTTATCTCAGCAGTTCGGTTAAACATATCTTTGACAATTCCTACTTCTTCCTTAACGATGAGAATGAGGACCGAACTTCTCATGTGATGTTTACCCTTTTCAATTTAACTCAAGTAAGGAACAAGCATAGTTACTTAAAGTCTTTGTAATGCATACGTTTGAATCGAATTGTTATTTCTCTTTGTGGCGGATTTATTGTTATTTCATATCTTTAACCCCCTTGCGAGCACCAATTATGCATACGCTACGACTGACAAGATAATACAATGCACACGATACGTGTATATGTATACATATAATTAGAATGTATAATGCAAGGAGTTGTCATTTTATGAGATTAACAAAAGTTATGCTTTTCAGACTGCGTTGCAATTTTTTACGTTTACAGCTCTTCTTCCTTTACTTTGGTAAGCTGGTACGAAGAATACAATGAATTCAGTTGTTTAAAGAAAATCATAGTGTATGCATTTCCTTAAGTTAATTATGTATAAAAATGAAATATAAGAATAAGCACTGCAAGTTCTACTTACAGCACCTTGTTATATAGCAAAACGATCGACATTCAATACTTAACATAAAATTTTAGATCTACTTTTCAGAGTTCTCAATATATACACATTCTGTTTTTTAATGTATCTAGAAAATATGGTTTTACGTAACAATCCGTTTAGTTGTAAGTTTATAAGTGAGGCTCCGTTCGTTCTTCTTTCTATTGTTCTCATCACCGAAAGCGCAAGTTTTACGAAGGCTCGGTGACTGTTTTTCATTCCTTTGACGAAACTCGCAGTGTGACAGCACGGTCGCATTGTATGCATCTTTTTTCCAGTCAGTTCCTCTTTCATAAATGTGTGTATGTATGAGCGGTGGTGAACGCGAGCAAGCGTACACTCACACATAGTCGCAAGCGTATGCACATCCACAATACTTTTTCCATCTATCAGCCATCTCATTCTGCCTCTGACCTATCTACCGCCCACATGCCCTTTTCTATACTCGTTTTTGCACCGACCTGTCCTTTCGTTGTATGAACAAGCAATGGTCGAGCTGGATAAGAAAAGAATGGCAAGACGTAACGCTGCCGCCTTCTTGTTTAGCTTCTTTCCATTCCGATAATTGAGGAATGTTTTGGTAGTCGGTTTAACTTTCAGTCACTAGTCTCGTAAATTAGGATCGTAATCGTATGATTCGAGTATAGTGTTGGCAATAGTTTTTCTATAGTGAGTTATTCTTTACTGTGACTGAAATATTAGTCGAACAGTAAAAAATAGTTCGATCTTGCGTTTAATAATGTACAGATATAGATCGAAACATAACAAAGTTTTGTCGTACATTTAAATATCTAATTATCTAATAGGAAATATTACTTGTAGACAACTTCGATCATTGATCTTGCGTATTGAATTAAACCAACACGAAACGTATTGGAACTACATGTCTAATCTATTAATTGCGGTGCGATGAAAATGAAGTGTATCTGGTAGAAGTTTAATAGTTTCGCATCAATCAGTCTTAAGTAATTGCTTACAATTGGACTGAAGTTTCAGGTTTGATTAATTATTATAGTACGTACTAGCCTCCCCTAATGGACGTTTAAGTTGATAAATTCAATACGTAGCAATTGATGTAAGCCTGTCGAAAAGTTAGACGTGATGTTTATAAACGCGCATACATATGTGCGACAAGAGTGTGTCATTTCGACGGTAAAGTCAAATGTGCAATGCACTTAAAAAGATTGGACTCCAGAGTCCCATTGTGGCTTAAAGTATTTAGTTGTAATTAAATCGTGTGTAAAACTGGAGTTTCTTCCATTTTTAACCAAAATGAGTTGTTTATGACATGCCTATCACGTTGCCCTGCGATTTTTTTACATATTTCAGATATACAAGATTTTGCATTATTTTTGTCTGGCTATCAGTAAAACAGAATACAGAACGTTAAAAATTTATCGACGAATATTAGAAAAGTCACGCGACTTCTATAACTTTTGAAGGTGAAAACTAATGTATCCGCAGAAGCATTTCGTTGATCGATTGACGGTTAACTCTCGTCGATGCTCTAACTTTCACGCTATCGGTATTTCAGAACGCGATACGAAACTTTTTTGAATGTGTGTACCCTATGACCTGTGTCATTTATCAATTCTAAAAATTATTGGGAGTATGAACAACTGATGCAACTAATATGATTTTCTCAAAAAAACATTCAAAGATCATATGAATTTATAAATGAGAAAATTGTTGCGTTGTACTTTTTGGATATAGTTAAGAAACCATTAGAACGTTTAGAATACTATAATTATGTTAAAATACAATAAAAATTGTATGGATCAAGGGTTAAATCGATGTTTGAAGCTCTTATTTTCTCTTTTACTGATTCTGCTTAACGCAAAATTCAAACTAAGTGTACGTTAGTACATGTCGCGACGTAAGGAGGGAAAATGCTGGAAACAATTAATATTAAGGCTAGAAAGTTGAAAATGTAAGAATGGAAGATTATAAAGAATTTAAAAATAGCTGGTAGCGTTAACGTGAAAGTTCGCATCTATAACGGAAACAAATTGAGTATATGGTGGTGAAGAAAGGGTTAAGGGTTGTATTGATTTGTATGATGGCGGCCGGCCGGCACGGCGCACTGTCCGTATTCGAGACAGCTTCGCTCGGTCCCGTTTTCCTGTTTTCCGTAAGTGAATCGCGTTCGGTGGCTCGCGTTTCTACGAAAATTCGCTGACCATTGCGTCAAAAGGACGCTAGGTAATTTCGTTCGCGCCGCTAGAAGAAAAATTAATCGGGGGAAAAGCCGACAAGGCGAAGGTGAGGTTCGACGACACGACGATGACGATGTTCGCGTATCTGCGAGGTCCTTGACGCGGAACCATCACCGGTTCCCGAGTTTCTGGCACGAACACCGTGGCAACTTAAAAAAGGGATGGTGAGTATCTGTCCAAAATATGTTTTAGCTTAAAACCATCAGGAGCAGATTTCAAATAATTTGATAAGGAGCTAAAAGTTAAATAAACAGAATAGAAGTATACCATCGTAGAAATNTATAAATGAGAAAATTGTTGCGTTGCACTTTTTGGATATAGTTAAGAAACCATTAAAACGTTTAGAATACTATAATTATGTTAAAGTACAATAAAAATTGTATGGATCAAGGGTTAAATCGATGTTTGAAGCTCTTATTTTCTCTTTTACTGATTCTGCTTAACGCAAAATTCAAACTAAGTGTACGTTAATACATGTCGCGACGTAAGGAGGGAAAATGCTGGAAACAATTAATATTAAGGCTAGAAAGTTGAAAATGTAAGAATGGAAGATTATAAAGAATTTAAAAATAGCTGGTAGCGTTAACGTGAAAGTTCGCATCTATAACGGAAACAAATTGAGTATATGGTGGTGAAGAAAGGGTTAAGGGTTGTATTGATTTGTATGATGGCGGCCGGCCGGCACGGCGCACTGTCCGTATTCGAGACAGCTTCGCTCGGTCCCGTTTTCCTGTTTTCCGTAAGTGAATCGCGTTCGGTGGCTCGCGTTTCTACGAAAATTCGCTGACCATTGCGTCAAAAGGACGCTAGGTAATTTCGTTCGCGCCGCTAGAAGAAAAATTAATCGGGGGAAAAGCCGACAAGGCGAAGGTGAGGTTCGACGACACGACGATGACGATGTTCGCGTATCTGCGAGGTCCTTGACGCGGAACCATCACCGGTTCCCGAGTTTCTGGCACGAACACCGTGGCAACTTAAAAAAGGGATGGTGAGTATCTGTCCAAAATATGTTTTAGCTTAAAACCATCAGGAGCAGATTTCAAATAATTTGATAAGGAGCTAAAAGTTAAATAAACAGAATAGAAGTATACCATCGTAGAAATTGTCTCTTTATACCTACTAAAATTAAAATAATATTTCCTACACAAATTGTACATGTATTTGCGCATATTGTTAATATGATAGTAAGAATAATATGGATAAAAATACTGTGAGTTTCGGAACGGTTTTCAATGTGAAATCACTACGAAAATTAAAATTATAAATTCTTTATCATATTTTAGAAATTAATTTCTTCATGAATTACTTTATTCTTTATATAGTCTCATACAGTACTTGCATTTTATGTGTATTTCTCATTGAATTTCTTATTGATTTCGCGATATAAGACTCTTGATGCTTGAAAATTCTAAGACTACTTATCGTTGACAAGAAACGCAAGGGTGAACACGAAACAAAAGATTCTGAGAGACTTGAGCCGTGATAGAAGTACTTTCGAAGCTTGCGCGAGTCGGAAATGTGCACATCGATGCCATTTTTTTACTAACACTATTTTATTTGCTAAGTTTGGGTAATATACGGTAAAACGAACTATTTCACTAAGATACCTACTTTTAATTTATGTACACATCTCTATTTATGATTTTAATAATAGATACGTAGGTACATTTAAACTTTAAAAAACAACTTTTTCTATCGCACGAATAAATGTTTGATCAACTGTCTTTACGACTATCAATACAGCATAAGTCTAACACGTGTGAAATAACAATTTAAATGGATTTTAAAAGTTAAACGTTACCTAATTACAAAACGTGTTTAACTGCTGCTTTACAGAATTTTATTTGGAATCGTACTCGATCATGGTTCATTTAAAAGATAAACAGTTCTTTCGTTTTGTTAAATCAGACGTAATGCAAAACTGAAAAAAACCCCATTGAATATTTCTAATTATCGTTTTACCCGTGTTCGCGTGCGCTTAGAATGTAAATACTTGAGGTGGCTGAAACTCTTTCTTCTTCACCTAAGTAACTTTCGTTGTCGAGCCACTAGGCATAGTTTAGAGTGTAGAGGTTAAATAAATTAAACACGCGGCAAGCGTGCATCTCGCCATGGTCGCTGCATCCTGGCTGCGCCGGGCAACATCGGGCAACGCCGTCAGATTTCACTTTCGCTGCTCTTTCGGTTCACCGTTACCTGTTAGTTGGAAATGGAAAACGATCTCCGTAGTGAAATCGGTCATGCCAATTGAAAAAGACGAGGTATCGATCGGAGAAAAAGAACAGAAAACGTAATAGCTGATGGATTACAAGATATTACTACAACGCTTTTACGTTTACACAGCTAAATACGGTGCTCGAATTATCGAACTTCAGAAATAAGAAATTTATTCCGTCCGTTAGATGACAAAGAGAACAAGAACAAACGTATGTCTATTTAATATAAATTGCTGCATTTATCTCGAGCTGTGGAATCGAATCATTAAAGTGGAATTTATTGGATACCAGCGACTTTCACTGAAAACTGTTTTCCAAATGACGTTTAAAGGAAGATGCAGCGTGCATAAATAGCCTATAGAATAATGGATATCGTTTTTGTTTCGTTCCCTTATCTCTTCCCATCGCATTCAAATAACTCCATTTAATTTTATAGATTTTACAAACACGTTTTGTGTTGAAAATATTTTTATAGTATCATATTAAAAAATGAAACTACAATATCCTTACTTGTTACAATACATGATACAAATTGGTTCTAATTTTATTTACTCGATTGTATTCTTCAACAGACATTGTATTGTATGTGTGCGTAATATTCACGTCTGGATTGTCCAGGTCCAGGCCAAGTATATTTATACACAATTAAGTAGGTGAACAAATACGAATGAAAGTACGTAGGCCCGGCAGCGGTTGTACCTGCGCCGCGTGGTACCTACATATGTTCTTATGTATGTGCATACTCGATGTTCTTTCGGGCCTAGACATTGACCTCGAAAGCGGCGAGGTGATAGCATCAAGCTGCTACAGAAGAAAGTGGCCGTCAGCCTCCGATTGGCCCAACGTGTATCGCCCGTTGATTTCATTCAACTGAAATGCCCACCGCCGCCGTGTCGTTGGCAAATTGCTTCGACACATGCTTCGCGGTTAACTCCGATTGCTCCGATCTGAACGTCATGTCGCGTGTCGCGTTGGCCTCGCGGACCAATGTTTACATGGGTTTGTGAAATCGTTTTGCATGTCATTCATTATGTGTTGAATCTCTATATTTAGAAAATCTTCCTGATTCCTTTTGGAGAAAGAATTTTGAGTTCATCGAGCGTTAAGACAAGTCTTACATTTATAAAAATAGTAAACGTTTTGGATATCTTTGGACACATACAAACAAGAATTTTAATATCTACTTTACTTGTACTCACTACACATATACT
>NW_017141592.1:103200-109777 GCF_001652005.2 Ceratina calcarata
ACTCTTAATAATTTGACACAATGTTAAACTTTTACATGATACAAAAAAACTATTAATCTGTACATCAAATTACAAAATAATAATTATAGATAATAATAAGCATCCTCTCTAATTATAATTCCAAAGTCGATCATACCATCTTTTACTTAATTGTACAATATTCACTTGTACACGTACATACATAATATTAAAGATTGAATTCATCTTTCGTCAGGTTAATAAATTCCCATGTTTCGTCTATATGCTACACAGCACCTATGTATTTAGAGCAGAGTGTATCATTTTCATTAGAGTCAATAGAAAGTGACATTCGATGATATCGAATGAATGCAAGGGACTCGATGAATATCAGTGAAGAAATCTATATCAAGACATACACAGCATAGCAAATTGAACACTGTGGGAATATTAGAATCATTAGTACAAGTTCCCTTATTTCATTCAGTTTATTATATTTATTTAATTTTACATTATATAAATATTCGTTCACATTGTATTGGATAATCGTCTTTTCATTAGTTTTCTATTTAATAATTATCATTATATCGATATTATATTTTACAATTACTTAATTGTTTGTTTAATCACATTTTATAAAATTCTTTTTTTCTTATTGCGATTCAATAAGTTCTTAAATTTCAAATAAATGCAAACGGCATTCCATAGTAAAAATGCATAGTAATCAATATTATGCCGTGTTACATACTTCGTCATTTCCTCTGCATTTACTTCATCATCTCGCATATGGCATTTGTTAGATTATAATGTCATATTTTGTATTCACCGCGTTTACATGCATGAACAGTTGACGTCATCTACGGACAGTTGACGATCGGTCACACACGTAAAATTTGTCGAACATGTTATGTTGTTCAGTTTGTAAAAATAACCGTTTGTGTGTAACGATAACAATTGTATTACGTATTTTACATTAAATAAACAATAGCATTCGATTTCCGTTTCACGCGTATCGGTGCCTTTATCGTAATTAACAACTCGACAAATTGTAAAACAAACTATTAAATCATTATTTATAGACCATCGTGTGACTCTTGGTTTTATTGTGTAGGCTTTTCTCGATTCCACGGTGAACGATAGCGAGACAACCGCACCGGTTTCACGGCTCTAATGACCGAGGAATAGCGATGATTACGAGATAGAGCTGCCGACTTGTCTTCGAGAGAAAGGAAGTACTATCTATGTATGTATACTCTCTATCTAACAACTTTTCCCTTCGTTTCGGCGGACTCCTCTAGCCACCGCAATATACTCTGGAAAGCAGTTTCACTTATTCGATCATTTAGATCAAATTCCACAGATACAAACAAATTGAACGCATTTAATTAGAAATATCCGTGCACGTTGTTATGCTTCCATAGTTGCTCATTCTAATCTTTTATTTATGCAATTCTTTAATAACACATTGCTTTATAACTGTTAATTATTTTGTTAAGAAATATTAAACTGATTATTCTCATTATTTATGCTGACGCAGATCGTCCCCGTATTTGAGAAAGTATGAAACTACAAAACGTCCGGTTGATTGTGCCGTTCGAGTTCGAACAAAAAGTTCAGTTTCGTACGTTTTTTCATAGAAATGCGTGGTGTTTGAAAGTTTCAAGAGTAAATGTCCTTCGGAGAAAGTATTTCGCTAGCAATGCTATTTTCACGAACGTTATCGATTAAGCCTTGTCAATTAAGACTTAGGCAATACATATACATACATACATACATTCATATGTACATGTACGTATTAGTGATGTGTGTGCGAACTCTCACGTTAAAATCAGCCGTTTAATTCTAATCCATCTAAAGAATAATATACATACATGTAAATATCTAACAAGTAATTTTTACTTAATTTAATATGTAATATAATTTTAAAAAATAATGAGAAATGAAATATTATTAATACTTTCAATTCAGATTTAACTCATAATTATTCTATATAACTTATCCTACTGTTAATATGCTGATTGAAAATTTGTGACTAGTAAGTAGTAAGTATATTAGGAAATAATGTGGAGGAACATCTGTGACGTAAATCTAACATTGACGAAAGATGATTTTTAAACAGCGAGACGTTTAAGTTCAACCAGATTGATTCTCCGAATGTAACGTGAACTTCGGCAAATGTTTAACCATAGCGTTTAAACAATGTTACGTGAAACGTAATGCTCGTTAACTTGCGCAATATTTCATAACATCCGTTTCCGCGGTTAAATACAAATTTTTAAGTGTGTTATAATATTGACAGACTGCGCAATTCCATGCATTCATAAAAGAATTTGAAAATGTACATACCAAGAAGATAATTCAAGTACGTATTTTATCCGATGTAAAATATTAGTTTCTATAATATTTAAAGATTGTATGCATATAAAAAATGGGGAACCCCATTTTAGATTAACTTATTCCTACGTATTCTTGGAAAAATTTCATTTTATGGAATAAATCTTCTTACAAGCAAATGATAAAAGGTATTTTTGATCGAGGATAAGCACCGACTGTGCCTAATAAGAAAGTTGGTATTTTTAACGGTAATCCGTTGGAGGACCGCTCATTAATTTCATTATGGGTATGTAACTTTCCAATAAATTATTGAACATACAGTTGTAAAATTTCGTGTGAAATACGAAATGTGCAACATAAAATATTCAATAAAAAATGTCACTACTATTTTTTTTACTATAGTACTAATTTGAAAGGAATCTGATGATTTATTTGAGATGTAAACTATTCTTATTCCAGTTTCGTCCTACTTCATTATAAATTCTTTTTAAGCACACGTTGAAGCAAAATTTGGATCAGCAATTTTGAACTGTGAATCGGGAATCGTACGAACAGTTTCTCAAACACGATTGTGAAATCGTATTAAAGTGCAGATTTCGAACGGCATGTCATTGATAATAAATGCGAACGATAGCGATTCGGACGGAACGTTCTAATTTCGCAAGCCATCGAGTTGTAACTTAAACTAACTTTAATTATTTATAATTTTTTCGTGTCAATTACCCTTATACATATAATTTTTATATGTGGAAATAAGTATACATCAACTCCTTTATGCGGAAAATAATGATCATTGTATATGAAAATTCATCGATATTAAATCATTCCTTAAATTATCTTTAGGAAACTGAGAAATATTGAATTCAACTTACTTGTTCATAAAAACGATATTTTTTTATCATCAGCACTCAGATTTATCCATTTGTGAAAATTTATTATTATATGTGTTACATGGTAGTAATGATCACGATGTATTGCTAATATGGTAGCGGCACCTGCTTCCTGTTTTACTGTTGGCCGAACGGACCACGTGAGCAGCGAAGAAAGAATGAAATCCGGATGAAAGTTCGCTCCGGGCGAACTGGGGTTCTATTGATCTCATTTTGTCCACATAAACAGCTTCTTTTTTTCCCCAGCGTCCTTCGTTTAGAGCTGACATCACTTAAAACTCAACTAACTCAACTGTTGTGTTTTCGTGTTTTAGTTAAAATTTATGTATTAATGTCACAAATAAATGTTCGCTTTAATTCTGTTCTTTGGTTTGTCAGCAGTTTCTAAGAATATGTCGGAGCTTCAGATGTATAAGTAGAAACGAAGAGTCCTTTTGTTTAGATAACTGTTTCACTCGAATTCAGGAAACAACGTAACTAGCTGTTAAATCGTAAACATAACCGTTCAGTTATTGATAACAGAATATTTAATAAAGAGCTTGTAATAAATTTAAAATCTGAAAAACTGAATATTGAAATAGAAACTTTCTTTTAAGTGAGTCATTCCATACGTCTTTTTCCGAAAACAAGAAATACTTGCATAATTTATAGGATGAACTAAAAAGTGTTTAAGAAGTGACTTGATACACAACGCTTCTATAAACGAGGCATTTTATTAACCGAGATAAGTCAAATGATGAACGTGTAAAACAAAAAAATGGCATGTAAAATATGTAAAAAAAAACGAAGCTGATGGGTGAAGGAAAAGATCACGATGCGATCTACGAGTCTACGAGCACGCGTGTCCAGCCCGACGAAAGTAACCGGCCGCGCTTTCTCCTTCTGCACTTGGATTCCTCAGCTTCTTCTTTTTTCCTCCTCCGCGACTTTTGTCGAAGGATCCACTTCGAACCGTAAATCAGTTAGGATCCAACAACAAATGTCGAAGATTAAATGGCACGATGTCCTATATTCCATCTATGCTTCCTTCTCTTTTATACTGTGACTTGTTTGCGTTTAAACAAAGTGCTTTGTCCTTGGCCTAGTCTTTTATCATTAATTAATTGACTTTACCCGAAAACGCTTATGGTGAAGCGTATTAAATGAATTCTTATTTATACTTTAACTAATCGGACTGTATATTCTTTTAAATGAATATTGTATTTTTCATTTACTTAATACTTATTTATTATTAACTTAATAAAATTGCATAGTAAACCTTGCAATTTTAAATCACTCTTTTATTTATTATAATTTTCTTTTTTTTTAGTTAGCAATTAAGTATTTCAAAAAATATTTAATTGTCTCTGTGAGATTAAAAAGAGTTTTCAACATCTATAACGAAGAGAAGAATATTACTATTAAATCATTTTCTTTATCAATAAAAAATGTAATCTTTCTGTAATTATTTTTATTCATATATTTAATGTATTCCAATTTGACCGGTTATTAATATTCTTTAAAAATTCAGATGACCCGACATGATTGACAATTTTATACTTGGTCCATGTGTCGATTATGCGAGACAGAAATATTCATTATTAGTCCGGTCGGCCTACTAAATAACCAAGGAAGCATCGAAACAGGTTTTAAACTACGCTTCTGCGGTCATCTCGAGAGTACCACGTGTCCATACGCTCAGTTTCTCACCTCACGGTATTTCAGTGTGCGGCACCTGATGAGATTAATGCACAGATTATTTTTTCTCTTTCGTTCAAGTAGAGAGAGGAAATGGGAAAGTTTTGTTCTGTCGAGAATGTAAAATTTAATCAAACCCATTATCGCTAGTTATGGTGGCAGAATCTTCTATTTTTGAGAATTGTTATCTAGTGTTTCATTCAAAACGTTGCACATGGAAGGAGAGGAAGAAAGTCGAGAATTATGTAAAGAATACGAGTTGACCTTGTATTTAAAAATATTCGCAACTTTTCGAGAAACAGGTGGACATTACGCGAGATAATTTGCAATTTGAGGACTTCATCGGGATTAAAAAATTCTTTATCTCCACAAATATTTGCGAACGTGTGTATTTATTTACTGACTCAAATACGCAATAATTATTCTAATATAAAATTAACTTAACTCGTTTAGTGTTGTCATCAGTTGCATTGTTTGCACCAATAAAAATTGCTAATGCTCAGCTGTCACATCTTTTTCATGCTTCATTTCAAATACGACAAAATCATTTATGGACACATTGAACATTAAATTGTAATGTAATCATCGTTTACAGTCAAGGAACATTCCGCAGTTTCAAATATACCGTTGTAATTGTGTAAAATTCTTGGAAACCTGCTCATTTAAATACAAGATACTATCAAATTTTTAATTTTTTTTAAGTTTTAAATTTAGACCTTTATAGAATTTTTCAAAATTCAGTTTATTCCTTCTCCGTATCCAGATATGAGTATGATGCAAATTGCGTTTACACTACTATCAAGTCGAATACATAATGTACGAGAAATATACAAGTATTTAAAAAGTTTAAAGTGCTAACGATCAATCACGATAATTAAACAGTACAACAAGAAGAAGAATTTTTCAAATTGATACTATGTAAATTGTGTATGCACTAATAGTAAAGACAGTTGGGATATGTCTGGAAGCATTTTAGCCTTGACCTTTTTTTTCTATTTTAGTCTAGACCTTAGACCTTTAGATGTTTGATCCCATCGTACATAGGAAACTTACATAGATTTATTCCGTGTTATTCACATTAGCAATCAGCACACTTATGAAATTACCTGTAATGAGTCTTATGAATTATGAACACTTGCGGACGTATAAACCGTTGATGTAGAAAATATAAAACTTCGTACCAACCTCCTCCTTGGAATGTGTACGAACGAGAAAAAAACAAGGAAGACACGGAAGAACGCGAAATGAGCATTACCGCCTACTTTGTTCGTCGTGGAATCCTAATCGAGCTGTTCAATGACTGAAATGGTGAAAGGTGATAAGGCTAGGAACGCCATAGAGTGCGGAGCGAATGGATTTTGAATATTCCGAAACGTGTTTCACGGTTAAAGGACCACTGACCCATATTGATCCGTCGCACCGAGACGACTTTACCAAGCTTTCTCTTGGATCTATATTTACATCCTTGCATCCGTCTTCCGTCTACAGATCTTCGGATCTCCTTTGCAACCATAGGACCATAATTGTTTCCGAAAGAAAAATGTGCTTGAAAAGATTCAAAACAGTTTTGTTTCATAATGAATGATTGATATTAAAATCTGAAAATTGTTTAGGTTTTTCAGAATTCGTTAATATATTTAATTACAAAGTGTTCATTAAATTCTATTTTTTGTGATTATGTGATTTGATCAAAATCAAATATTTTAATTACACTGGTC
>NW_017141592.1:110354-112659 GCF_001652005.2 Ceratina calcarata
GATAATAGTTAATTGAAAAATTGAAACCTCAATAAAATAAGTTTTCACGTGCACCCAATATCTATTTCTAAAAATTCATCCTTGAACTAAACCTTGTTTTACGGTCCACTCGTTCCTCCCTCCCTCTTTTCTCTTTCCGCTATTCTAAGTCATCTTTGTGTCTCAAATGACGTCTCAGAGGAACGATTCTGAGACACTCAACCTAAGGCCTTTACCTTCAAATTGAGGCCACGACCATTATGTGTGTCTGGTAACGTTGAAGCCCGCCTCGTCACAATTCGTTTTCGAAGTTATTGGACAAGTTTACTTCTTTATCCATCAATTATTGAATAAATTACTTTTCTATTTTTTCTAATAATGCAAAAATTGATAAGATTCGACAAAATATAACATATCATATCAAATGGAAGTTAACAATCTTTACTTTATGTAGTAGTTCATTCGTCTGATATTTTTGAGGAAAAAACTATATACTAATTCATATAACCAGATAGTTAGATATAATTTGATTGGTTTTTCATATTCTATATACACTTTTACTGATTCTAATGGAATAAATTGCCCCTGCATTGAATGCCTCACGGTAGGACGGTTTACATTAATCGGATACAATCTAAAATTTCACTAAAATAAATAAAGATCCATTTAACTTCATTTCAGATAAGGAAGATGAACTACGTAGTTAGTTTAATTTTAATCCTGGCAGTAAATCTTATTATTTATAAGCTGGTACTACATCCACTATAGCCAGAGTCATTCTCCTTACGATGAGAAATAAGGGAAGGGGAAAGCAAAGAATCGTGTAGCTCGGGGTGGGACACGCATACCCGATCGTTTTGACCGATTCCGCGCGATCTATCCCCACGATCGACGTCGAAATCTTCGAAGAAGGACCGATGTCGACCGTGGGGTACAGCCGACGTGGGAGGGGTGGTCTGGCCTCGTTTAACGCCGCGATGAAATGGTACCACCTCCGGGACGGTTTGGTAGCCATCAGCAGAGGTAAACGCCGATCGTCGGCGGACGACACCAAACTTATAAAGCTGACCGACGAAGCAACACCAAGGCGCTGCCACTTTGTCGATCGACCTCATCGTATCACGATTTCATTCGTTCTTCATTCGCGGAACATAGGCCGGCACCACGGCTAGTGTTAGCTAATCGAGGCAGTACAAGACTAAAGTGGTCATGTTACGCTGACGAACGTCGCGACTGCGTGCACCAGGGCGAGCAACCAAATATTTGATTTAAACTGCGAGAACCACTGTGACGGCGTTGATTTCCTCCCCCTTTTGTTCTGGTTCATTCGTTCGTCTTAACTAATAAAACTTGCACGGGGTACGTAGTTGGTGCGCGCTTAAAACACGAGAAGAATCGCGACGACAACGCCGTTCGCTTCCTGACCGTCGACTATAACTGAGGTGAGAGATTCTTTGATTTTTAAAGACGGATGTCTAATCTTGAATTAAATTGTAAGTGAGAATAATAATTCAATTAACACCGATACTACCATTCACAGTATTTGGTCCCTTCGATACATACTAATTAATTTTACTAATTAATTATAAGATATTGGATGGACGTATTAAAGTTTAGTCGCATAAACATTTGGAATATAATACAATAGAGCGATACAACAATTCGTGATTCAGTCCTATCAATCAATAGATATGACCTTTTATCAATTTATACTTTTTATATTGGAAGCTGAGAAAATATTTTTTTTAACTCAACAATTTTTCAACTACTGACTCATTACATTGTACAAGATTTTATTATTAATCCCTTGTTCGTAAACAATTTATTTAGTATAACAATATTATGTCGATAATTTTATATTTGTCTACCTGCTAAAAGTTTCAGTATTTATTTAAGATATATTTTCTTTATCAATCCTTTTTTATATATTTATCTACGCATATTGCAATATATAATCAACGATAATTGAAGTAATAACTCGATCAAATCTAGATGGAATCTAGATCAAATAATTAATGTATGGTTTTTAAAACAATGTGGGAACAATCTATCATCGAACAGAATAGAAAGCACCGCGACGATATGTCTTACTTGACACAGATGTAATGACATGTCCCGTTTGCAGGCGAAGAGATGAATACAAGTCCCTCTCACAGGCATGAATTGCCACTTTTTAATTTATACAACGACTTCCCTGTGGTATTGAGGTTTCGTATAGAAAATGCAAATATTAGATCCGTATTTTCTAATTCTCTGCATCGAAAATACTTGCTACTAAATCTTCCAATTCAGGTTAAAATTAGAAATTATTGTTAATAACAAAAAA
>NW_017141592.1:113800-125977 GCF_001652005.2 Ceratina calcarata
ATTTGAAATAAATAATGTGCATAAAAAATGGCTATTATCTATACATATGAATTAGTAGTGGAAGGAATTAAGAAGAAAAATGATCTGATGACAAAAATAATCATAATTTGCGTAAATTGGTCGATAATGAACGGATTGTGCTATGCGTGGATTCCGAGGCTAGGCATCGGCAGCAACACGTACCGTTGCAGACGAAACTGGTCTGTAGGTGATTTCACTCAGCTTCCAAGGATTATAAATTGACTTACCGGGACTTTCTCCCAAGAGATCATTCGCCCGTATACGACAGCTGTTTGAAAATCAGTGCCATTAACGCTCTTACGATTGTGTATCTACGTACACAGCAAACATTTCCTTATTGTGAAAACGTCTTTAAAAAAGCAGACAGTCTGCTTGCTCCGATGGTTTTACACGTTCATCTATTATAATTGACGAAAAACAATGCACGTAACAAAAAATCATAGCAAACGGTTAACGCAGGAAGCACCATTATACTTGTTCAAAAGTTTTTGGTCTAGCAATTTCCTATGGTTTTTTCCTGTTTCGGAATGTACGCATTGCTTCCGGTGAAAGAAGAGTATTCGTATAGCATATACTGTGTCTCAGAATTACAGATAAATTGCACTCACCTGACAATTTAATGTCTGGACGAAAATTATAGGTTTGCAGTTAACGTTCACGCGGAAGCGTGAAAAGCACTGTACTTTTCAGAAGTATCCGAATTTCTTTCTCTTCCGATAAAAGGAAAAGACAGTCACTGGTTTTCATTCTTCGACACTTTGATTAAACTGAATATCACAACAAAAAGTGTGTTACAAACAAGTTACAATCGCCATAAAGTATTAGCACGCGCACATACTTTCTAATAATTTTCTTCTCGACTAGACTTTACATTTTACTCCCACAATCCCAAGTTTCAGAGGTCATGAACAATATATTGAAATAAAATATTTGTGTAGAACGAATTTAACCCTTTTAGTACCGAACGACGATATATCGTCGTTCAAATTTTCAATAAACAGTTATTTGTTAAGTAATAAGATTTTTAGATTTAACATATTATATTGTGTCAAGAAAGAGCGAAAGTGGCATCAGATTATCCAATAATAAAAGCGAATCGAAACTTTCTTGTTTAGCGCACGTTCCCCCACGCAGGGCACTCGATCCAACTCTGTTTATCGTATAGTTAATGAGCAGGTACATACGTACACCGTTCGAGCTGCACACGTTATCCGGTCGTTCACTTAAAATATGAAAACCTCGTATTTAACTTTCACGTTATACCAACTGTACATATGTACATTGCTGATCATGAATATACGATTGCCTCCATAATTATAACAAAAATATGCAGTTATTAATCCATATTAATAAATTTTTATATACATACTGAAGGTTATATTTATATTCTTGATAATTTCATTAAAAGATATTTTTTATGAATTTTTATTTCGTAGAACTAGGGGTAAACGAATTCAGTCTCACATGTAAATACATCAAAATTCTTTCCATATTTCGTAAATCAGGTTCTGGTGATAATAATATTATAATGTAAAATTGAGCCGAAAAGTATGAAAGAGAAAAAGCGTGTTCTAAAATCATAAAGTTAAAAAAATTATAAAATTACAATTAGTTCGGAAGGCATTGTTAAATAAGTATCCATGCACTTATGAAAAGGATTGTACATATCTCTTAATCACTGACTGCAAGAAAACACGTTTCATTCGATCTCCCAATCGGTTCGATTTCGATCGCGGTTCGACGCTCGGACGCGGGAATGACTACTTTCATTCGCGGTCTGACTGCACCGTGAACTTGTACTTGTACGTAGTAAGTGCAAGTGCACGTTCACCGGTAAGATTGCAGCGTTCAGCTTTCATCCCGTGTCCTTTAACGCGCAGAAATGTCAAACGCACACAGGCGTCTGACCATTATGAACTCTCGGCAGCCAGACAGATAGATCCATCAATTAGTATAAGTCTCACGAATATAGTGATCGGCAATTTCCCTTTCCTGATTAGTGATTACTCAGCAATTTATAGTATGGATGTTTTTGACTCTATTGATTTTATTTGTACGTGCAGTCACCAAAAGTATTGTTAGATAAAGACTGGTAGAATAAGTTAGTGACAGATTATAAGAATCAATAAACCATACAGAATGAATTAAATTAAAGGCTCATTAACAGACTGATCGTTTTGCGCAAGTTACTATCAAATTAATAAACCAATGAAAAATAGAACATTTAATTTTATTAAAGGAAACTTTTGTAACTTCAATTTTAATTTCTCATTTTCAAATTTATATATAAACTACTACGTACTATTTTGCAAAGGAAATCCACAATTCAGTAGTAACTTGGTTTAGAAAAATGATTCATGCAATTTTATAGATATTTCGATCGACTCAATTGTAGACCGACATCAGCGATATAGCACATTCCGGTGAGACTGTATTGCACACTGCAACGATAACAATAATTAGTTTTGCTGACGTTCGACATGAGCGATCGTTTACCTCGGAATTGGTGGCTGCAATATTTGCTCCTCTTTAAATTAACACGTGAATGTTTGTAAAACGATCGCTATAACAGGAAACGGATAGCGAAATGGGTATGATAAAGCCATTTTTGTCCTCGTATAAGTGCACACGTTTATGTTAGTTGTAGAAAAAAGTAATAAAATACGTAACATCTCGTTTAACTGCTTCGAATACTTGCCTGACTCTGAATGGAATAATTGAAAAACGAGCGGTGAAAAGAATAATAAAAACAGTAGTTTTTGTGATACTCTCCAAATTGTAAGTTTTTTTTAATGAACTCTTAATTAGCGAGGACATATGTTAAAACATTATAGTAATTTATTTGCTCGAATGTAATATTACAGTTACAACTGCTTCTTCAACGAAGGAAGAAGCGTATTTAGCTAAATAAGTTAAGTAATTGTAAGATTGAATTAGACATAATTACATATGTTAGATTCTTACAGAACTGATCCACAGTTTGTATTTTCTGTATGACATAGATTTATAATAATAAATTATAATACCTACTTAATAAAACTTAAAAACCTTTCAATTTATGTTTTAACTCGCAGAATTAACTTTGTATATACATTTGCAAACACATTGACATAATATATGTGTTTATAATAGAATAATAATAATTACCAAATTATAAGAACATGTCTCCAACTGAGCAATAAAAGTTTAAAGTAGTTATGAAATTGGCAAAAAATGTGTGTAACAGGACATTTATGGATATAAGCTGCAAATTAGTCAGATAACTGTTCATAGTGAAAGATAAGTTCTACGTAAGACCTTATTTCACTATCGTAGACCGTATTCTAGACTATGCGCGTTAGACACTTTTATTTAGCTTATTTTAACTGAGTACAGATGGATCGTTTCAGCGAAATTTTTATTACTTCATTAATTTAAAAAGTCGTTTATTGCAATCTTGTTTCAGGCAATGGCGGGCGTAATCAACTCCACAGCAACTATGTTCAATGACGTCTACGATTATTATCTCTGGACACTATCCCTTGCCGGTAGAGTACCATTTTTTATCTATGAAAATAGGAAACCCCATTTTTGTATGCAATCCATAATGTAATACGATGATTCGACATAAAATCAAATTAATTCGTAATTTATATTATCGATATCAGATTTAAGTGGAGAACATCATCATGTAATGTTTGTATTTAGATGAACGAACGAGAGGATGGCTTTTGGTCGACTCGCCGAAACCTACTTTGATATACACGATATTGTATCTGCTCATCGTATGGGCCGGGCCAAAGATCATGAGAAATCGAAAAGCTTTTAAGTTAACGTGGGCCCTCGTCCCGTACAATCTCGCGATGGCCTGTTTAAACGCGTATATCGCAATTCAGGTATACATTTACTCGTGAAAATCAATTATCAACTCATCAAATGTTGGAGATTAGTTAATCTTAATCTCTTTTTATTATATTTGCAGTTGTTCGTAGCTTCCACCAGGTTACGGTACAGCTACGTCTGCCAGCCGATTAGGCACGTAACTCGTCCGGATGAATTGCAGGTACTTTGAGAATATTAAATAAAATGTAGTAATTAAAATTTACTAAATAGAATATTAAATAGAATCTGTTAAATTGATGCCTGTAGGTGACCAAACGTAATACGTATAGTATTTTTCTACTGTGTATTGTAAATTTTGTTTTTTCTGTTCCATTGCAATAACTGTATGCATACACAATACATTGAGCGTATATTACACATATTTTCGCTATAATAATATGACATTTGTTTCTTTTTTTAGATTGCTCACGCTGTCTGGTGGTACTACTTTAGCAAACTGCTAGAGTTCTGTGATACATTCTTCTTCATCCTACGAAAGAAGGATAATCAATTAAGCTTCCTCCACGTTTACCACCACTCGACCATGTTCTCGTTGTGGTGGATCGGCATCAAATGGGTCCCGAGCGGATCTAGTGAGTATCCATTCTTCTCAAACTCTCTCTTTAAGTACACATAAAAAGATATACATATGTGCCTAATGTGAACCAAGAAACGGTTCGGAGAAACGGTCTTAAAACTGTTGAGTCATATTTTTAAATAATTTTTTTATATTGTAGTCTTGTAAGTTTGCCAAATATAATTCGCCCAAATTTTCGATCACTGATTATTATCTTGAAGTTTTAATTTGTGGAAGACAATTTGTTTTATTGATAACTGTTTTCTCTTTTCAGCTTTCCTGCCAGCAATGGTTAACAGTTTCATCCACGTACTGATGTATTCGTACTACGGATTGGCAGCATTGGGACCAACCGTGGCTAAATACCTTTGGTGGAAGAAATACTTGACGATCCTCCAACTGATACAGTTCACCACTGCCTTGATCCTAGGGATCAATGGAATCCGATCAGGATGCGACTTCCCCCTCTGGATGCAGTACGCTCTCGTCATTTACATGATCTCTTTCATCGTTCTCTTCGGAAACTTCTACGCTAAAGCGTACATTGCAAAGGTAATCATATCGTTTATAAAAATTGTACATTTTACATAAAAAAAATCTTGCATTCTTTTTTTAAAGATAATACAATTTAACTAATTGGAAAACATTCAAGTACATCATTTATTCGCAGATAAAATACTAAGCTAGTTTTTGTACACGAGACTTGTTAATAATAAGCAATTAGTAAATTGAATTAAATACAACATAAATAGAAGCAATTACTAAATCGTATTCGTCAATTAAATAATTAAATTGTTTTCTTAGGGTAAACAAGCGTATGCGAAGAGGCAACTGGAAAAAATGAAGGCCAAGATACAATCGAAAACGGAAGTCTCGGAGGGAGTAGCATGCAACGGAAATGCACTGAAGAACGGACACGCCAATGGATACGCGAACGGTGTGTCCAAGAAGGTTCAATGAGGACGATAAGCTGTTCATTAAAGTGTCGGTTAAGAAACGAAAGCGAGCAGAAACATTTTCAGAAAAATCCCGTTCGATAACCCGGAAAACCATTCGACCAAATAGTTTTTTAGGTTCTTCCATTTATCGTTCGCTTCGTTCGTGATACTTAGGCCATGCACAATACATTATACCAGCAGTCCTTAATCTTAGGCCATCAATTCAAATGAAAACAATTGATTATTTAAATCATTGCTTAAAAAAATTGCATACTATTTATTATACAAGTCAATGATGTAAGACAAATTTTGTATTCAAATTTCTATAAAAAATTGCTCCTCAGTAGATTTAAGTAAATAAGTAAATTAGGAAATAGGCAACAGATTCCTTAATTGAGGACTGCTGCCACTACGAGAAGGAATGGATTTACTCGTCAATGGACAGATCTTCCTTTGAGGCGAACGCGACTATGAATTACCGGCCTGCGATTTCTTCTTTTTCTATTCTCAGGACTAGCCGTAACGTAAACGCTGGTCCCTAGAGGTGTTGTAAATATAAAAAGGAATTAGTCGAGTATCATTAGCAGTTTAGTCGTCAGTAGTGACTGCGAGTTATTGATTAACGTGATCCAGCGTGATCGAAGTACGATAACGTTTCGTAAGCTCAAACTTAAATGATCTTTTTTGTGACCGACGATATGAAAATCTGCCTTATACATATACAATATTATATATATATATATATATATTTACAAGGAGAAGAAAAGAAATGGATCGTCGCGTATTGGTAACTGCCTATAGTTCTTCCTCGCGATAGATCTTTAAAATAAGAATTTAAGTCCGATGATCACGTTGTGGTTGTATCTACGTACAACAATATTTGTGCACTCGACGTCTAATAGTTGATAATGTATCGTGATGTTCAGGTATGCTGCAAACAATATCTCTCCGAATAAATGGGAAATACTACTATTTGTTCTAAACGCGATGGTCGTGAACCATAATCGTAAACGGTGTAAAGAAAAGAAAGTTTAGACGCCTAATGCTGTTCTTTGTATAAATAATTTTATTTAATTGAACTTCGAATGATATAATATTTACTTAGGGTAATAAAGGAATAATTGTTAGTCATATTTAAAAAATTGATTGTGTTTAGAACGCGAGCTAGCGTTATTCTTCCGTTTTTAACTTTCGTATTCTTTAAAACGAAAACTGATTCACTACGTCAATTGGTAAGATATATACGAATAAGTTAGGTAAACATTTGTACGAGACATTTTTCTACGATTGCTATTCTACATATACATATTAAATACACACGCGTTACGTACATACAGCGCGCTTATTGCGTGCGAAAATTCTCACGTGTTCCAACCGGTATGTACCAAAAACGAAATGAATAAGACTATTTTATATGACAACCCTGTTTCGGAAACTTCGATACAATTGCACAAACAAAAACACGCAAAAATTTGTATCAATCCGATTTCGAGTTTAATATACATACATGTACATGATGCATACAGAACAAGATTTGTAAAACTCCATTACGCAGTATCGTTTACGAGCGTCTGTCCTTTTTTCTTTTTGATGAATTTATCTCTAAACCTATTAGGCAATAAAACGTTGTTAATCGTTTTACTACTATCGCAATATGTAAAAACCATTGAGAAATTGTTATAAAAAGAGCATTGCTGCGCAATGTGAAAAATCAACAAAGTGCATTGTATTTATTTCGAACAACATTTATTCGTCACCTGTCCAACAAAAGCATATGTTCAAAAGCAAGTAACAAAACTGTGTATCAAAGCAATGAGAGAGGAGTCATAAAAAATTGTATTACACTGTTGTACATTATCACTGCGATATGTGTATGTATTAAAATCAAATATAATTGTCATAAACATTAGATAAATATTAGATTCCAGTCAATGAGTTGCTTGAAACGACTTTAATCCCGGCTTCTGAGAATTACGACGGCCAACCAAAACGACGAGATTTTGCCAACATAAGGTTGTACATGGCACACGACAGCAAATTCGACAGGACCGTTGATATCGTAAATTCTTGTTGCCCGCAGATGCTCGACAAAATCATCAACAGTAGACTCGCGTTTGTTTAAGATGAAACCATGGATGTGATACGCCCTGTACAATTGTTTCAAGTCCCTCTTGTCCAGTTGCACCTCCGGAGGTGGTTCCGCCTTGGAAATAAAGTTTTTTAATATAGTCATCGCGTGCCGATTGAAAATGGTTGTAAACCCGAGCGCACTGCGCCACTCGGACAGCTTTTCTTTCAACGATTGTTCTATGTTGGCTGTGCTCTTCTTAATCTGTTTGCTTTCCTCCTCAGTAGCATTCAACTCGATTATCTGAATGGCATGCTCGGTCTTTGTTGAAACGGCGGCATCAACCGACCGCCATTCTTTGCTCAATTTCACATTGTATTTAAGATTGCAGGGCAAGACAGATTTTTGTAAATTCTCCCATATCTATAAATGTAATAGAAGATCACGGATATCCATGTTACTTTAAACGAAACAGTAGAAAAATTTCATATACTGACACCGAGGTTACTAATCAAACGGGACACTTTAATTAAAGGGCAATGACTGTCGTCCAGTTTGTAATAATTTCCGATCTCCGGATCCCACAAAGTGTATATCCCATTTTCACTTATACTCAATACAAACGATGACCATTTATTTATCTGCGAAGATCCTGTCACATTTATTCAACAAGTTTTTAAATAACATTTATTTATCTGCGAAGATCCTGTCACATTTATTCAACAAGTTTTTAAATAACCGATTATTCTGTCGTTTTATTATAGAATGCTTTTTTATAATGTCGTTTTATTATAAAATGAATTTTGTATAACATTCGTTTCATTATTATTGACTTATTTAAATTAATGGATTGTTGCATTTTAAATCGCAATTCATTTGTATAAACTTTTTTAATAGAATCAATAATTAATTTATCTTATAAAAAAATAATGTATAAATTGTTCCTTACCTAATAAGACATAAGTTTTCAAATCGAACCCTTGCAATAATACTGCCAGGAGAGCCGCCCTTCCATAATGATCCGTTTTCCTTATATTCAAAGCCTGCCGAGGAGTGATCGGTCCGTAATGATTAGGCAAAGACGGTAAAAGCATTACCAGTCTCGCTGCATCCTTCGGATTTTCCACGCCATTGACTTTGTATGACGTAACGAGACACCTTTGAATGCTTTTCAGCAACGTGTTTGTCACAATACTTTCGACAGACTTGGAAGTAGCCGGATGTTCCATACGAATCAGAACGTAAATTCGAGTGTACGATTGACCAGGACTAGCCTGAATATATCCAAATAGCAAAACCGGACTGAACAAGGGAGATAACGTAATCCAACGTTCAAGTTCTTGATAATTTCTGTGCTGTTCAAGAGGTATCCTAGTCTCGCCTAGCCACTGTTGACCCCAGAAAGGGTGTTGGTCATACAGTCGTAATTTTATACAATGCTCCTCGTTCTGCCTCGGTAGCTCAAAGTGCATCGTTTGCTGCCATATAGGCGCGGGTCCTTCTGCTACAGATGTTCTGTGAATGGTATTACCCCATTCTACTTCGACAAACGGTTGAACCAACGCTGACTCCTCCCTAATTGGTATTTCTATGCCCCTCAAGACAGTTACGCTCAAAACTGTTTTGCCTATCGTGTGATATCTACGAGTAGTGCTCGCCGGTTCCAAAGGATGTTTGACTTGTAACAAATCCCTAAACGATACATCGAGCAGAGAGAATGCAGACTGTTCGGTTACAACCGTGTCCGGCAACGTCTTCGCGTCTTCCGTTTCTGTTTTCTTAGGAACAGATAATTCCGCATCCGTACAGAAACTTAATACTGGGTGCTCGAGCAGAAAATATTTCACTTGCTTCCTGTGGATATCACTCTTCGGCGGTCTTATCAAAGATAAACCGTTGTGCGGATCGTTTGGATCGTTGCTCAGTTTGTAAAGTTGCGCGGTATATTCCTGTTCGGTCTCGCCGTAATTACTCAAACTAATTGTGCATACCACCGTCCCCGCGTGTATCCTACCCAACGTGTCACTTATCGCGAAGTCTATCTCGATCTTCGTGTTCTCCGTGTTACGCTTCGGCAGTGGTAACGGCAACACGCTCGACTGACCGTGCTTCGCGTGTACTTGTATCGAAAGATTATTGCATTCCGACTTTCTTATTAACAGTTTATGCAATTTCCTATTAAAAGGGCTCTTCGCTTTGCATATTATCTTTTTCTTAAATAACAAGTGGACGGATGTTATCGTGATCGATTCCGGGCGGTCTTTCGGTGAGTTCATTTTCACATCACGAATTACAATCTCTAACAGTTTACCGGAGAATTTGCGCTTCGACTCGTATTCTATCACTTTCATATTATCAGACTGAGACGTTTTAACGTCGCTATAAACGAACGGATTATCGGAAGCGTACAATCCATCTTCGACTAACAAATCTTGACTCAATTCTCGCGGGTTTTTATTTTTGTTAATAAGACTACTATTTGACTCTTCTTTTATAGTAGGATATGCATAACAAAGACTTAGATCTTGTTCTGTCTGATCATCGATACGACGAGTATATCCCTTAATAAAATCGATGTCCTCGTCAGACATATTAAACTAAAAGAGTCATAATAAAACACATTTATCACAAAAATATGAATGGAAGAGTGAATGCCTACGTTTATTATTGCACCCCTTTGTATTCATGAAATGTTTTCGTGTAGCACCGATGAGAGATTACTAAAGAGCGTAAAGAGTGGCAGCCTTATGGGACTTCGTGTCCCTGTCTCACGATAAAGTCTACAATTTTTGACGCCGTCTAGCATGTATTGCCACCGAAATAAGAAACAGAAAACACCGAGAAGAGACTACTAAAGAGTGGCAGCCTTATGGGACCGCGCGGCTCAAAAAACTTTTGGCGCCCTCTAGGGTATACTGCATCATGATGTAAAAACATAAGGTGTGTTCTTCCGGCGTGTTCAAATGTGTCGCTGTTTGCGCCTTCCACTCATCGGCCATATTGGAAGTACGATGATCTATTGTTTATTTCAAACACGCATATATATTACTCTCCGAGAACCTAATTTTTGACATGTTTACGATTTTAAAATTCGCACTGTTTTAATATGAAGTGTGATTGGTTAGAAATCCAAAATGGCCAACGAGTGGAAGTGTCCGTGTACAGATGGATGTTCAAATGGATGCGCAAGAACACACCTTATGTTTTTACATCATGTACTGCATCATGTACTGAACCGAAAAATAAGACACAAGCAAAACTGTCGTCGGTTTAGTCCAAACAACGATATTTGGGGTAAAATGCAGTAAAATGCAGATGTAAAAGTAATGAGTTTACTGCTAACGACTTTTTTAACCAACGATCAGATGCTGAGACGTTTATCACCTATCGTGCTGGAAAAAAGCATTCGTGAGTCTGATCATAAACGAAGTATACATTTTTACTCATACGTTATACGTTTTTACTCGTGTGTTAGAAACTATGTGCTTGTCGAGTGAAGACGTGAAAAGTATTTTTGTAATACGTAGTGCGCATGGTTGGCAAACTAGAGGGAATTTGAACTATTTACGATTCTAAATATCACGCAGTGTATGTACAGTATTATTATTTTATTGAAGCCTTATCTTCATATGTATTACAAAAAGTACATGTATAAAAATATAGAATTATACTTGGCAGTTACATTCTTAAATAAAAACCATAGCTTAAGTACTACATATATACTGAAAATAGTATTTTCTAAGATCCACAGGCCATACATGCGTCTCCATTTTCACGGGAGCACACGAGTACAGGATCTTCCTCATCTACGTTATCTTGATTTTGTAACCAATCACCACTTTTTGCAGTAGAATTTAGTGTTTCATTTTCATTTTCCAAAATCAGTGACTGATTAGTACTATTCATGCTTGTATTTCTTGCTTGTAATTTGGTTTTGTCAACTGTGAATTGCAAAGCATTTGCTGCCGGCTTGGTCCTCAAATAGTACATGCCAGTTTTCAAACCCTGCAAATAATTAAGTATTTTCAGAGTAAAAATTGTCAAATTAAATTTGTTTGTCATGTGAATTAAATCATTTACCATATTCCATCCATAAAAATGCATTGAAGTCAATTTCTCTGTTGTTGGCTTAGCCATGTGAACATTTAATGATTGTGACTGATCTATAAAGGCACCGCGATCTGCCGCCATTTTTAGGATTATTTTTTGCGGTATTTCCCATACTGTTTTATAAAGCACTTTTAAATTATCCGGTATACGTCCAATGTTCTACAATGGAAAAGTAACATAATTTGTCTCATATTATACAGAAAAACTTTTCCAGAAATCAATGAGGTCTACTAACTTGTACAGAACCATTATTCGCTATTATTTCATTTTTCATATCTTCGTCCCAAAGATCCCTTTCAGTTAGATCCCGCAATAAATGAGGATTAACGACTTGAAACTCTCCTGACAAGACTCTTCTTGTATAAATATTGTTGGTATATGGTTCTATAGATTCATTATTTCCTAGGATCTGTGCTGTAGACGCTGTTGGCATAGGCGCAATTAGCAAAGAATTCCTAACTCCGTGTTTAGCGATCTTTTCTTTCAATGCTGCCCAATCCCATAAATCCGTAGGCGTAACATTCCACATATCGTATTGCAAAATCTGAAAGAACATTAATATTTAATATCTTGTTATCTACAAAAATTGGGTTAAGTATAAT
>NW_017141592.1:125998-139964 GCF_001652005.2 Ceratina calcarata
TAATTTTATCCAAATTATGTGTAACAATCTTCGTCACTTTTCGAAGTTTTTGAAAATCGAAAGTACGATTGATAGAGTTTACAAACATATTGACAGCAATTGAAGCCAAATTGCATACGGCAACTTCATCCGGACTAGAATATTGTACAATTTCCGTACACAAATTACTGCATTTAATTGTTCCTATATTTTGATGATTCGATTTACGGTTGCAATGATCCTTATAAAGCATAAAAGGAGTTCCTGTTTCAACTTGGGCAACAAGTATAGCTGTCCATAAGTCCCTGGCTTGAATTTGGCGTTTGTATCTTTTCTCATTTTCGTATCTAATAACACATTTCCGTACTTAAGAAATGTTTACATATTTCATTATTTAATATAATCACGTAATATACCTAGTATACAGCGTTTCAAATTCTTCACCCCAAACATCATGTAACCCAGGAGATTCATGTGGACACATTAAACTCCATACACCATTTTCAAAAACTCGTTTCATAAATAGATCAGGCACCCATAACCCGTAGAATAACTCTCTTGCCCTATGTTCCTCCTTGCCTGTTAGATAGAGCCGGAGATACACACGAGCAGATATACACAATTACAGAGATCCCGAGCAATAATATATAATTAATTTACCAGTATTCTTTTTAAGATCTAAGAATTCGAAAATATCTGCATGCCATGGTTCTAAATACAAAGCAAATGCTCCTGGTCTCTTATTTCCTCCTTGATCAACATATCGAGCTGTATTGTTATATACTCGAATCATAGGAACCAAACCATTCGATACACCAAACGTGCTAGCTATTGGTGTACCCCTAGCTCTTATACAATGTACATTGAGTCCAATACCACCAGCTGATTTACTAATGAGTGCACATCTTTTTAATGTATCATAAATCCCTTGAATACTATCCTCACTCATTGTTAACAGAAAACAACTGAAAAGGAGCAGATTGCAATTGTTATATTAAAGAACAAGGTGATCTTGTTTTAAATTTGGAAAATATACCTAGACATTTGCTGTTGCATAGTGCATGCAGAGAAAAGTGTTGGGGATGCATGTGTAAAGTAACGTTCTGATAAAAAGTTATAAGTTTCTATGACTTTATCAATGTCTTCACGGTGGATGGCAACTGCAACTCTCATTAACATATGTTGAGGCCTTTCGACAACTTTTCCCTTTATTTTTAATAGATAACTTCTCTCAAGAGTTTTGAAACCAAAATAATTATAACTGAAATCTCTATCATAAATTATTGCAGAATTTAATTTATTTGCGTTCTTTTGTATGATATTGTAATATTCCTCGCTAATGACTGGTCTTGGTTTGCCTGTGTATTGTTCCTCAACATTATATAAATCATGTATAACGTCTAGAAATGAAATAGAGTATGATTAATAAAATAACATATTCAATTACTCAAAAATGTAGAAATATTAATTCAGTATGGATAAGTATTGTCATACCACTGAAACTCTTTTTTGTTTCTTTATGAAGATTAGAGACTGCAATTCTTGCAGCTAATACAGCATAATCTGGGTGCTTTGTAGTCATAGTAGCTGCAGTTTCAGCTGCAAGATTATCTAATTCAACTGTGGTAACACCCGAATATAAACCATTAATGACACGGAAAGTAATTGCAGGCTATAGAAACAAAGAAATATCAATGAAAACATATAATAATGTCAAAGCATCAGTTCTGATAATGAAATCCTATAACAGCTACATATCTATCATTAAATGGATGTGGAAAAACTGGTTCTCATTGTGTAACATTATCAAAGATATTTGTAATATGTATACTTATGTTTTTATGAGGTATAGCAATAAATAAGAACCAGTATTTTATATAGCAAAATATAAACGTTACTAATAAAATACAAATATAAGCAATCCTTGTGCAATAATATGTAATTTACGAATAAATATACAAACTTACTGGATCTACATAATCCATATCTAAGTTGTAACATAATTTTTGTATTCTGGATGTTATTTTATCAAAGTGTACATCTTCTTTGCGCCCATCTGATAATCACAAGAAATAATTTAATGTTTATTGGGAAAATTATGCACTTGGGGTGGAATATATTTAATTTAAGATAATAGTAGAATAATAAAACTGATTACATACCACGCTTTATCACATACATTTTTCCTTTTCCGACCATTTTTGTATTAATATGAGATTTGTATTAAATTCGCTTTTACCATACAATTCTCCTCTTCTGAACTTAACACTGTTTTCTTACTTTGTGCCGTTACCGGTATTTGGCGCGAAACGGAAGTGACACTTCGACATGTAACACTGTGTAACCAATCCGGCTCGAATTTAAACACCTAATAATAAAGTTATTCGAGAACGAATCACGTGACACGTAAGAACTTCAATCTTCGGTCGTTGAGTTTGAATCACTCACCATTGGTCCATTTCTTCGTTAATAACTTTGTTAATAACATGGAGGAAAAAGTGAAAAAAGAATTTTTGAGTCACAATTTCATTCTCTTTTACACTCCCAAAGGCCCAAAGGATTCTGCAGGATTCTGGGACACCCTGTATACTACCACCGAGGGAGGAGCAGTGAAGTAAGATTTGCAGAATTTCGATCGCAGCGCATGCGGTGAAGAAAAGTGAAACTAAAGGTCCTGATGTAAGATTTGCGGATTTTTCCGCCTATAGCGTGGTCAACATCAATAAAATGCCAAATAATCATACGTAACTCGTTAAATATCAAAGTTAGAAGGAAAACAACTTTTATTTGAAGCATTTCTCGCAATTTTGAAAAAAGAATTTTTCGTTAGCGTCAATACTTAATTGGATATTTCCTTCTATACCTTTTAGCACGTAGCTATTTATTATTAGCATTATTCTTCCGACGGCTGATTTCTTTTTAATTAAAGGAAATGCGTTTTTTTAAAGTACATAAACTTTTGGGATTGACTGTATAGCCAATACATCCTTAACAATGAACAAGTAACATTCCTGTCATGATTACCAGCCAGCCAGTAATCGTTCCAGTGATTTCCAGTATTGAATTCTTCAGGCTGCTTGATGCAGCACTTGTAATGGGAAACACGAAATCCAGGGCGTGAGCAAGAAACAGGTGCGCAGTCGCTCGTGGTCTCCGAAATCAGCTGTGAACTGTCAAACTCTACATTAACATCGATCTGTAAATATGTACACTTTTTTCAATTTAATTTGAAAATATTGTAATAAGACATCTAATTACATAATTTTTCTTTCTCTTGTTTTGCATGGAAGTAGTTCTATCAATTTTTATATGAATCGTTCGACGTGAAATATGTACGCGAAAGTGAGGTTGTGAACTTTTATTTATGAATGATACCATGTGTGATTTGAATATAAAGGTAAATTTTTGTATTTATCTGTTATTTGTAACTCTAGGTAAAGAGTGGTGCACAATGTCTCCTGATCCTACACAAGAACCTGTTGAAGAAACGTTAAGTGTACCGAATTTACCTTTTGATGCTAGAGGGACAAATGAATCAGATAGCGAAGATGATGATATAGGAATAGCAGGATATTTGCCTTTGTCACAAGTTCCTGCAGATAGTGATCCAATATTATATGAAGATGAGGTATGTATGCTTATTATGGTAATGCATGCGTAAGCAACTGCAGTTCGATATACTTAATGTTTTATGTATTCATAGTAAATACTTATATGTTTTATTGATAATTAGGATGTCGAATGGGCCTGGTCTAATACTGGCGAACCTAGCCAGGTATTAAGGGCTTCATCATTGGAATCGCAGCAAGTACATATCCTTTAGTGCTCAAGATGAAGAGTTATTCTATTCACATTTTAATAATATTTCGTTTTTTTTACAGAATTCTCTGTCAGAAACTATAGAAGTTTGGTCATCGTCTCATAATAGGTCAAACATAGATATGGATGCAGACAAGATTGATCAAGTGAAATCTATGATGGCAACATTCACTTTACCGGTTACAGCAATTCCAGAGTGGGCTAACACTATATCGGAAGAACAATGGAAAGAGCAACTTATTGGTCGAATTAAAGAAATACAAAATAGAGAAAAATGATTTAAAGTATTTTAATTGATTCTTTCACATGGAATTATGTATATAATTTGATATACCTTAGGCATATAATTCTATTATTTTTGTATTTTAAGTTATACATTTGAATAGTCCATTGAAAAATGCAAAATTTTAAGTAAGAGAATTGAATATATATGTATACAATAGTAAATTCTAATAAACGAAGATATTTTTTCTTAATTGTATTTTGATGTGCATTTGCTTTTTTTCTAAGACAGACTTTGTATCTTATTATTAACAAAATGCTTTAGTGTATACATGTACTAGATGTTTATTTCTTGTGATAAATGATTACATGAGTATGCGATATGATATTCAACATATGAACTCGCGCTTCTGCTCAGTCATACATTTGTAAAGAACACACAAGCATCGTTTGTATTTTTATTTAGCCCAACGAACAATAACGCTGTTATAGTTCGAGATCTGCGCTGATAGCGGCAGCTTTTGTTGGATTTAATTTCATCCGCAAAGTAGCAACATCATCTTCTATTTTTATTAACTTTCGGAATTTCTGAAAAAAGAATCTCTTACTAAATCTAGCCAAACTGGCGAATGTAAAATTTCCCAATACACTTTGAAGCCATACAACATACCTCGGAGGTAGTTCCGGGTGTGACAACCCAAATATAAATCATATATCCTGGAATACACAACATTGAGGAAAGACCAAAGAAACATCCCAACATATGACTCCACCATGGATACTCATACGCGAGATATTTTACGGGCACGAATTTAATTATGTTAAAAGAAAAAACACCCTAATTTCAAGATTTATGTTAATCACATAACGTTTCAACTATGGACTGCTTATGCTATAGACTTTTAACTTACTATACAAATGGCAGGAGTAGTAAATGTCCAACATATTTTCCACCAACAACATGGATAATAACCGATCATGTCGCGAAGTCCATCATAGAAACGATTTACACCGTACGCCCATGAGACAGAAATGCACTCAAAAAATATTAAAAACAGAAGACAAAATCCGCTTATAGCATACGAGTCTAACAACTGGAATACATACATTCCTCCCTAAAAATAATCAGAGAATGTTTCTACAATTCACCTCTATTACGTTAATAAAAATTAATATTATGTTTGTTCAACAACTTACTTCAGTAACACAAGTAAGGCCGATCAGATATGAGATGAAACACACGATTGCTATAAATATTTCTTTTCGTTTTCTGAGTAAACGCGGCCATTCATCTACCGCGGCTGTTATAAAACCTTCGACCGTGCAAAACTGTGAAACAATAATAATTGTTCGATCATTATTTCCGCCTTGTTGGACTATCTTTACTTACCTGGCTATCTAAACCAATAAGAATAAGCATGAAAAAGAATAAACAAGCCCAAATAGATGATCCTGGCAATTCCAGAACTGCGGAAGGATAAACCAAGAAAGCTAAACCCGGACCTACATAAAATATTTTGTAATAATAAAATATTGCAAAAAAAGTCGATAAATATCATTCTTATGTCTTATGTTAAATATCATAATTACCAGAAGCTGCTACGTCCGCCACAGGTTTTTGTTGTTCGTGAGCCATAAAACCAACTACAGAAAATATAACGACGCCGCTGAGCATGCTTGTACAAGAATTTACTGTACACACGATAAGTGCGTCTCTGAAATAAAGATTGATAAATTTCATTACGTACACGTTGCACTTAAATAAAAAATGACTTTTCCATTTACTTATAAACGTTATTATTGAATTTATTGTAACTTCCAAGCGCAACCAATGCACCTAAACCCAGTGCATAAGAAAAAAATATTTGGGTGACAGCATCTATCCACACCTATAAATGGGAACTTGTTAAAATATCCAGATACATATAACGAAGCATTACATCATAGACCAATAGGAAATATCTATGTATACTTTAATACCTCGGGATCACTGAGTTTCGATAAATTCGGTGTTGCATAATATTTTAATCCTTCCATTGCTCCTGGAAGCGTCAATCCTCGTACTAGTAAGATCGCAAGTAACGCGTATGGAAATAACGATGTAAAATAAACAACCTGTAGAAGAATTAAGAGTCAATAATAAACCAAGTTCATTTATGCAATTGGAACTTACCTTTCCAGTCCATTTCACACCTTTCCAAATACAGAAATAACACATAATCCATACGATAGCCAATGTACCCGCTAATTCCCATCTTATTGAACCAACGTCTTCTATACCGTGAGAAATGTGAAGAGTGCGCCTCCTTTTTGAAGCCAAAACAATATGCATGTAATTTTGATTACAAAATGAAAAATGTCGAAAATTTCATGGAGAATACAAACTTACTCCCAAAATTCTTTCACTGGATCGTTCAATAAACTGTGACTCAAATTACCGATCGAAGTAGAACATATCGTATCGTTATTTTCGGGCCAACACAATGCTTCCAAACGTTCTGTAGGTGTAAGACAGTAACGCGTATTCCAAGAGTTACCGCAGGTTCTCCATGGTACGTCTGCATTTAAATATATCAAGCTAACAACAATTGATCATTCAGGTGACAAGAAGAAGATTAATATTATCATATTTCGTACCAAATCTTAAGGAAACCAAAAAATAAAAAAGTGCCCATGCCAGAATAATGATATAGTATACGTTCGTCCAACAGGATATGACACAAGTAGCATACCCAATGCCTATGTAAAACATTTAAAGATAGTACAACAAATACTCTTCATTAAACCGATTCTGAATATTGTATACACCTTTGAAAAGCGGAGCTATCTTAAAAACACCTAATCCACCTATGGTCATCATCTGTCCTAAAGATAATTCCATAAGGAACATGGGTACTCCGGCTAGTGCGAGAGCGATAAAGTAAGGCACCATAAAAGCACCACCGCCATTTTTGTAACAGAGATAAGGGAATCGCCACAAATTTCCTAATCCTATAGCCAGTCCTATTACGGAGAGGATGAACTCAATCTTGAGACAGGATAATCAAATTAAATGTTAATCTTCTATTATAGTGTAATAGGTACCTAATGTAATAATTCAAATCACCTTACTGCTCCATGTCCCCCGATCTGGCAGTGCTTTAGGTTCCTTGAATACGGTGGTTTGTAGGCACTGAATCGCCTCAAAGCGGAAGTCTGGCTCTTTAGCATCGTATGAAACGTTCGACGGTGGTTCGGCAAACAAAGCTTTTAGTTCTTGAACAGGATTTACAGGCTTGTGCGGCAGAGGACTTGTGGACCTGTCTACCTTGGGCACTTTAGAAGATCCGCTCGAAGGCATTATTTTCTAATGGAAAGAAGAAGTCGATCGAATTCACCTCATTCTATCAAATCTTACTTCGATCTGCAAACAAGAAATGAGTTCTCACTAGGGATTGAAAAGGTTCCGAAAATATCTGTTCCATATTATTGTATCGGTTCTATCCGAAACAGTTATGAAAACTCGAAAAAATGTCATAATTGTTATCAGATACATCATACAATAAGTACACATTCCTTTGAGCGATCGGAAAACTTAAGTGTAAAACCTAAACTGTTTATATCTGATACATGAAAATTAAAAATTCCACTTGAAACAGCTTTAAAAAACTGATTACATACGTAATCCGTGTACGAATATTTGTGAATTTCTGTCTTCTCATCTTGTATGTATAAGCGGCTAATGTTTGGCTTAAAAACTTGGCCTTCGTTCTGAAATACGTTTTCTTCATAATTTATGTACGTTTTTTATTCCGTTTAAATCATCATTGACTTTAAATAATACCGCATAATAAGCGATAAGTGAAAGATAACTCGATCATTTCTGGAGAACTTTGAATATTCAGCGGTCATCGTCGTTACGTGAGACACTTCTGTATAAGGGTCTTGATGATGATGGATGACGGACAACGAGCCACTTCCGGGAATCACGCTTGTCAAACGTTGTTCCCATCGGGCAACCTTGTCCTATTTTAGATTAACTATCGGTGAAAGAAACGATGTCATCGAAGTTCATCACATGGAACAACGAACCACGATCGGCAGACCCGACACAATGAAATCGTCCCGCCTTAAATTTCCAACTTACCAAGTAGGAGTTGGAATTTATTCGCGATTCGCTCATTCCAACTTCAATAAGTGCGTAATCCGCACTTGGTAAATTATAATAATGGAATCTAATAATCGTGTAATTTTTTAAGTGTAAACAAACTTTCGTAACGATGATCATTTAACGAAACATGGGTGCAATGTCCTTTTAATGATACCACCCTCGATATAAAACAATTTGCAACTTCTATACTTCAATTGCGTAATAAGCTCAATTGTATAGTGACTGACTTGAACCAACGAAGATAAATTAATCTTTAGGACATTTTCACTCAATGTTAGTATCATCTTCAACGATTGTGATAATATAAAGATATAATAAATATAATGTAACTTTTGATGTTATCGAAATAAATAAAACAAACATAATACCGATTGTTAACAAAATCTTATATTGAATATGTAAATATATAAAATGAAGACACTTTACCATTGAAAATAAAAATTAAAATTTGATATCGCTTACGTATTCTCCTTTAAAAAATACAAGAAATGAACACGTGCGTTCTTTTGTCTGTGTCGAAAGTTTATATTTAGAAAGTGTGCATTAATGAAAATTAAAAAGAAAAATGTTAAAGAAGTAAAATTTGGACGAACTAAGCAGTCTTGCATTTAATTATTAACAATTAATAAGAAGTACATGATCTTTTATCAGTCGCTATGATGTTCTCGACAGAATCGGATATAATAAACATCTGAAGATAGAAAAGAATCATTTCAGAAATGGTTTATTACGAAGATCATGATAAGTAGTTTTATAGACATCGTACAATTAGAATGAACAACTTTCCTCTAGGGTGGGCTTAACTTTTGAGTCGAAACTTCCTTTTCCATTTCTTTATCCATTTTTAACAAACTTATTAAAGAAAAAAGTACATCACTGACGTGTTGCGCACAACTGCCGCGTAATACCGTGCACTAGCGCGAGGTACTCTCTGCTACGCCTTCTACTTTTTAACATTTTACGTTTTTAAAAATTATGATTTGTCAACTAGTCTATCAAATAAATAATAAATAAGCTACTTGATTTGATCGGATAAAAGAAAATTTCAGCGTCAACGCAAGAATGGGATCTAGCATCAGTGGACGGTACTGCACGACAATTATGTGCGACAAGACATTGATAACATTTTTTCGTTAATAAATTTATTAATAATGATCGGATGAAAAGAATGTAAGAGGAACTTCGGACACAGAATTTCACCCTTTTTCACAACTTCCTCCGTTCATCTGTTCTGGGACATCCTGTACAGACATAGGTAACACTACTGACAGTAAGTAGTATAGACAATTTAGCAACGGCAACGTTCTGGAGAAAACGTTATTTTTTTTCGATGTATAATAGATTTGATAGGATGTACGTACGTGCAAAACTAAACGATACTTTCACTGAACCGATATAGCCTTGAACCGTGTTGCGGATGGAAAAGATTTAGAATTATTCTGTCGTGTATCGGCCCGCGTCGTTCACAAATCGCGCGCACCAACGCAACGGTGAGTACTGAGATTTCTACTGTGCCGTACAGATCTACCCCACAATGACTGGTTCAGTCCCCCAAGCACCAACACACCTATCGTTTCATTCAACAAATTAGTGCCACAGTGTCACTCTATATTTAGGTGCTCTATGTGAATGGTGAGAGAGAACCCTGAGTTGGCTAATAATCGATTGACCATACCGATGGCCACGAATTGCATACTCCCTTCTTTCAAGAGTAAATTTAAAATTTATTGCACTACACTTGATCTTGACTTCGTAATACATATAGGGATGTAAAATATATTTATACTCGCAAAAAATTTGGACGATTCTTATAAAACGTTTGTATGAACATACATGCATACATACTCCCATTAGTATTCGTATCCATTTCAAAACTGAGTACCATTTTTGATATTGGACAATTTAGTATTTTTTGAGGCATTAGAACGCTTAGTTTATTATACGATATGCAACAAAAGATTTATAAAAATTGCTATTCATCGAAATCTTGAATAAAAAAGTAAGGGGCACGATTTTGTATTGTCTCCGATAAATCAAAATTTGAAACATGCTTTTCGTAGATCTAAATAAGTTGTCGGGATTGAGTGTGAAAGCTCTCGCAAGAATGGAGATGTCATTTTTTGAAACATTCGATACAGTCGCTTGCGCTAACAGGTAGTTATTTATAAAACAGCAGGGGATCTGACCCGGTACTCTTGGCTATTCATTTCGCAGAAACCACCAAGTCCCACTGAGACACCCAGAATTTACATGCCTTTTCCTGTACTTCACACAGTAAATTTCACGTCCTTCCTGCTTTTCAAGCGACTAAAATCTCGGTCGGCTGGCTGCCGGTAGTATGCATACTTCTTAACCAACTGTAGCATACTTCACCAATGGATCCATCAAATAGCTTAATAGCGGATCGGAGCCTGCTTGCCTCTTCCATCTTTAGTCGCGGTCTCCTGTACTGTCATTCAGGTCCATGCGAAGGACGGTACATGAAGTAGACTTGTCGATGAGGGGATTGTGATAAAAGACGAGGGGGAGGAGGTAGTGTAGCCTTTTTGATGGACCACAAATGATGCCATCTATGACATACCCCGGGTTACTTTAAATTTGATTATTCATGTTAAACATATGTAAGTACCGTAAGAATATTTCGAACTCAGTTTGTTTTATAATACGTGCAACGTATTCGTAAAATCTTAATAAATCTACACGGATAATATCTTACGGTCAGACGAATTACTCAGGCTACAATACATTTTGGAGGATAAAAGAATTACTGAGCTTTTCACTCACGTGAGGTCCCATAACGTTGTTGCTCCTCAGAAATATGTATATCTTCGGTACTGATAATAATAATTGTTAGGAGATGTTCGAATCAAACATAATGAAAGTTACTTTATTTTGCTCATAAGATTCATAGTTCTAAAGTTATGCAATTAATTGTATAAAAATGATAAGCTGCATAGTTTTTAATTTTGATTCAGAGCTTGGAATATAATTCTGATGATTCAAGATAATAAAAGATGAACTCTAAAGATATATACACATAACAGATATATGTACAACATGCAATGTTGATCTGCGATGAACATATATCATCTCTTCTAGGAAAATTAGTAATGACGCGAATAAAGATTGAAGTAGAGGATACGCGCAATAGGGGTATTGAGTATATGATTATATCTATAAAAAGTTTTTAATACGGCCAACTATCACTGCCCAGGAACTGTTCTTTTTTGCGACCAGTTTTTCGCGAAAAAATTTTCTACCATTTGATCCAAAAAATAGTGTAAAAACTAGCCAATTTCTTACTATTGGTTAGTAAAAAATGGTTGTTTACTGGACGATTACTTGTCAAATTATTACTGGGGAATACAGGAGACTTCCCACAATACACATTTGCATTACTTATTATATCCATGTAAAACCACTTCATGTTTTCCTACTTCTTAATAGATGAAAATAATTATTGAAGTTTGAAAATGAGCTGGCATAAATATTTTATACGTACCATCATTGTATTTATATGAAAATTTTTTACCCAGCAGGAATTTGCTACATAATATTAGATTCTACAGACATTTAAAATTATGCATTTGTACAAAAACCGCTATTATCCAGAAACGATACGCGATATAGCAATTCTGTTTCTGGATTTGTTTTTGGTATGAGGAACTGTATAAGAATCACACAGTCGATATTGCAAAAAATGAAAACTTTTTTGTTACACTGTGTAATTGAACATATGTGTTCAACAATTACCAGTGCAAATAGAATGGCAAACCTCAACTCCATTATAATCGAAAGAAGATGCTATAGTCAGCTTGTGCGAAGTTATACCGTATACGATCAGACTGGCTCATCGGATCCC
This sequence comes from Ceratina calcarata, assembly GCF_001652005.2. Classification (NCBI taxonomy): domain Eukaryota; kingdom Metazoa; phylum Arthropoda; class Insecta; order Hymenoptera; family Apidae; genus Ceratina; species Ceratina calcarata. The sequence goes on from NW_017141592.1 coordinate 138,031, forward strand.
TGAAATAAGGATAAAAAGGAGAAGAAAAAATAGGTAAAGATGGCCGATTGAGTATGATTCAGCGGTTGGCGATGTACGCCCCGAAACCGACCGGTCTCTTCGATTCTGGGAATCCGTACTCCGCCAATCGGACCTCCAACATCAGCTCCATTCACTAACAGTGTTTCTTTGAAACGTGACGATACAGCCTGCAAAATCGCCGATCCTACATCGTCTACATGCTGCAAGTACTAATTTATAGCAAAAAAACAAATTTGCTTTGACCGATCTTTATTGATAGGGAACGCGTAAAGAGAGTATGTACACATTTCAAGACGTTACGACTATTACATTAAGTGTTATAGTAAATGTCCAAATTTTTGTTCGCATCACAATTTCTGTCGTTTTGTTTATAATTTTATATGCAATCTTAAACCAGTGAGTACAAATTGTGATGTGAATAGAAATTAGAATAATATTTGTAGTATCTTTGTAGTGTTACACATAATTCTTCTCACTGTATACGTGTTGCACTTTATTGCTAAGGAATGAATTTCCGATTTCAAAACTTTTATAAACTGGTGTAACAAGGCACTTTTGATTCAAATTATCAGCTGCATGTTTTGGGGAAGGCTATTCAAGAAAGATAACGTTGATCGGAAGACAACCTATTTTACCCGGTTTCTCGTTTGAGAATGTCACGACACGTGGTCAGCAAGGATGGGGAAATCGGCGAGACCCGGTGACGCAGGTGGCTCATTTCAGAGAAATGCATGAATCAACCGGTACGCGCGAGTCACACCGATCGTAAAGGAACAGTATGACGTTACATTATTTCGTTACGTAAGAGCATTTTGGAACGATTAAATCTAAATCTAAAGAAAATAATTTGAGAATATAAAATAATAAAAATGGAATATTAGAAGTAATACCTAAGGACTATTTGCAAGTTTGTGTAAGAAGATAAATCTTCATCATACATTATATTATGTATCGTATTGCTATTTGAAAAAAAACTTCGGATTTCTGCATGTGCAACTTGTATAATCAAATTTACTCATTATTTCGTGTATTCATCTATCAACGTAGTGTCAAATACTATTAATTTAGATTTCATTAGAAATATCAATATATCATCAATCACTTGTGAATATCCAGTCTTATTCGTGAACAAGAAAACCGTCCGTGGAACGAGGATCGTGCGTCTTCCAGATTCAGTTTGTATGTGAAATTAGTTTTTGTTATCATTGACAAGTAAATAGTGAATAGGAGAAAATGCGTGAAATCAAAGGAAAATATAACGTGTGGAGTTAACGTTTTCAATCTAAAATCAATGTGAACGTGGAAATCGATCGAATAATTTAAAAAAAGATATGATTGATGGACATGATATGGATTCGGAACAAGTGATGGTCCCATCTGGTAAATATATTCTTGAAAGATGATTTTTTAATTCCTTTTGCTACCTACATTATGAATTATAAAATTGCATTAAATACATTTTCAAATATGTATGTATACATATTAGTGACTGTTATGAAGAGAATTGTTATTTACTCAGATCCATCAGAATGGAATTCAAATCATATCAAATCATGGATTTCTTGGTGCAGCCGAACATTTTCCATAGAACCAATATCAAGTGTGATCTTTCCATCGACCGGCAAAGAATTATTGAATCTGTCGTCAGACTACTGGCAGGATATACCTGGTGGCAAAATTTTAGCGCGTCATCTTGGCTATCTACGATTCCAGGCAACCGGTATACAAACATCAAGTTTGTTGCAAGAGGAAGAAATCGATGGTAAGTACTTATACATTAATGCTATCTAATACATACAGCGACGCCTATAAATATTCATACACATTTCAAAATTGAATAAGTATTTTAATATACGACTTAAAGATTTAATTTATTTTACTTGTTAGTTATAGAGAATAGTACTTCTTATTTT